>NW_028317836.1:612500-795441 GCF_062004578.1 Staurois parvus
ATCCTTCCAGTGAGACCACCAACACAGGACATTCTTTTCTTTCAGTGACACCACCAACACAGGACATTTCTATCCTTCCAGTGACACCACCAACACAGGACATTTCTTTCCTTCCAGTGACACCGCTAACACAGGACATTTATTTCCTTCCAGTGACACCACCAACACGGGACATTCTTTCCTTCCAGTAACACCACCAACATGGGACATTTCTTTCCTTCCAGTGACACCACCAACACAGGACATTTCTATCCTTCCAGTGACACCACCAACATGGGACATTTCTATCCTTCCAGTGACACCTCCAACACAGGACATTTCTTTCCTTCCAGTGACACCACCAACACAGGACATTTCTATCCTTCCAGTGACACCACCAACACAGGACATGTCTTTCCTTCAAGTGACACCGCCAACACGGGACATTCTTTCCTTCCAGTAACACCACCAACACAGGACATGTCTTTCCTTCCAGTGACACCACCAACACAGGACATTTCTATCCTTCCAGTGACACCACCAACAGAGGACATTTCTTTTCTTCCAGTGACACCACCAACACAGGACATTTCTATCCTTCCAGTGACACCACCAACACAGGACATTTCTTTCCTTCCAGTGACACCACCAACACAGGACATTTCTTTCCTTGCAGTGACACCGCCAACACAGGACATTTCTTTCCTTCCAGTGACACCACCAACAGAGGACATTTCTATCCTTCCAGTGAGACCACCAACACAGGACATTCTTTTCTTTCAGTGACACCACCAACACAGGACATTTCTATCCTTCCAGTGACACCACCAACACAGGACATTTCTTTCCTTCCAGTGACACCGCTAACACAGGACATTTATTTCCTTCCAGTGACACCACCAACACGGGACATTCTTTCCTTCCAGTAACACCACCAACATGGGACATTTCTTTCCTTCCAGTGACACCACCAAACACAGGACATTTCTATCCTTCCATTGACACCACCAACATGGGACATTTCTATCCTTCCAGTGACACTTCCAACACAGGACATTTCTTTCCTTCCAGTGACACCACCAACACAGGACATTTCTATCCTTCCAGTGACACCACCAACACAGGACATTTCATTCCTTCCAGTGACACCACCAACACAGGACATTTCTTTCCTCGCAGTGACATCACCAAGACAGGACATTTCTTTCCTTCCAGTGACACCTCCAACACAGGACATTTATATCCTTCCAGTGACACCTCCAACACAGGACATTTCTTTCCTTCCAGTGACACCACCAACACAGGACATTTCTTTCCTCCCAGTGACACCACCAACACAGGACATTTCTTTCCTCGCAGTGACACCACCAACACAGGACATTTCTTTCCTTCCAGTGACACCACCAACACAGGACATTTCTTTCCTTGCAGTGACACCACCAACACAGGACATTTCTTTCCTTCCAGTGACACCACCAACACAGGACATTTCTTTCCTTCCAGTGACACCAACAACACAGGACATTTCTTTCCTTCCAGTGACACCACCAACACAGGACATTTCTTTCCATCCAGTGACACTGCCAACACAGGACATTTCTTTCCTTCCAGTGACACCACCAACACAGGACATTTCTTTCTGCTGATTGTCTCTCTGTGGAAACCAATCATTCCCATCCAGGACTCTCGGGGTTTTCTCTATGGAAGAAACAAATACAGAGAGAGGTGGGCTGAGAGAGAACTCCGCTTCTTTCAGTGTTTATGAGACAGAACCGGGAGCTCGGGAAATGAATCGTCCAGCGTCAGTTATATTTATTTGATGGTAATTCTCCCACCAGAAGGATGGAGGCGCTGCTCTATGGAGATCCATTCAATCATCTCTCGCTTTCTTTCCCTCTCAATTCAATGAGCTTTATTGGCAGGAACAAATGACATTGTAGCATTGCCAAAGCAGTTTGTATGGGAAGAGGGGAAATATAAAGGGGGAGGGGTCCATGGGAAGGATTATGAAGTCCTCAGTGTTTCATGTCCCTCTCAGTCTGTGGCATGGTGTCACATGTGGTGCAGCTATTTCCCCCATTGGCTCCTCTTCTCCCAGTAGAATTTGGAGTTTCCTCCTTTCTTCTATAGAAGTGAAGTCCGGGATGAGAGCGGAGAGTCTCTGGAAGTGAGTGTCCCTCACTGATGAGTACTTGGGGCCCCGTACTGTCCTCCTCCCTCTCTCCTCCCAGGTCCCAGAGGACGGCGGCCCATTCACAAAGTGCAGTACGATTGGCCCATGGCAGGAGGAAACCGGCTGTGGGGAGTCATGAGAAACGTGCAGTTCCTGGTGTGACCGGAGCCTGACCGGGAAAACGTTTATCTGGGGTGACGTTTGGGGACAATGTGATCAGTGACACCCACTTATGTCTGGTCTCACTATTACTTTTCTATCCGAGTTTTCACTTCAATACGGAAATAATGTGAAATCTGAGGGAAATCTGAGAGCCATATGAAGACTTTGGGCCGTTCTATTGTCTGTTCATATGTCTGTGTGTACATCACACCGAAAAGAGGGACATTTACAGGGCAAAGAGGGACAGAGAAATATGGTGTCACACAAGGGAGAGTGATGGGAGGTATGATCAAATACAATCTCATTACCTCCTCTGCTCACACTTCCAGCAACGTCTCCTCTATAATTCCTCCCACATGGAGCTTCCTGCCTGTGCCTGACCTCACTTCCTGTCTGTGCCTGACCTCACTTCCTGTCTGTGCGTGACATCGCTTCCTGTGTGTGCCTAACCTCACTTCCTGTCTGTGCCAGCCATCCCTTCCTGTCTGTGACTGAGGTCACTACCTGTCTGTGCCAGCCATCCCTTCCTGTGTGTGCCTGACATCACTTCCTGTCTGTGCCTGACACCACTTCCTGTCTGTGCCTGACCTCACTTCCTGTCTCTGTATATGTGTGATCACCACCTTGTGGAGCTCAGAAGAACGGCATCCTGAGAAATTTAAGAAAATGAAACCAAACTGTACGATGACAGCAAGATTTATTACCTACTTCAGCTCCGGAATGTTTTACCCCCTTCATGATAAGGGTTTTTTTTATTTTGCTTTTCAGCACTGCACTACTTTAACTGACAATTGTGCGGTCATGCTACACTGTACACAAGTTTCACTGATATAAATAGAGCTTTCTATTGGTGATATTTGATCACCACGGGGGGGGGGGGGGGGGTTTATTTTTTAATTTTGAAAACAAATGATACCTTCTACTTTGTTATAAAACATATCCCATAAAATCTTCATTCTTCATACATGTAGTACAACGTGTATTCTGCTCCGTGTCTTTGGTAGAAGCATAGCTGAATCCGTGGATATTGATTGGTTTGTGTGAAGTTATGGCGTCTACAAACTATGGGATATAGAATGGAATTTATGCAGCTTTTACGTCGCTGTTACTTTCTGACTGCCGATCACATTTCTTGAGGCAGTAAAATGCCCGGACCTTACAAACATCCCCAAATGTCCCCTTTATGGGAAGGATACATCCCAAGGTATGTGCTGAGAGGCATGTTGTGTCCATGGAACATTTACAGTTATTGCCATAAGTTATTGGAAAATGAAAAACAAAATCTATTTACACCAAGTTGTCATTTAATGAGCTATTTCTGGCACACGCCATGGGGAGATGTGGAATTACACCCCAAAACACATTCTGCTACTTCTCCCCAGTATGAGGACACCACAAGTGACAGACTTTCTGGCAGCCTTGCCACATACAGGTCCCAAAATCCAATGACCACCTTAAGGAGGCTTAGGCAACCATCTTAGGGTGCCAGGATGGGGGGGGTGGTAAAATATGAACCTGCAGACACTTGCTGGGGATTTGGATTGTTAACAATGCTGCAGACGTGTTATTTCCCCCCACACTCCCCACCGCTATACAGCCGGGAGTGTGAGGACTTTAGTAAATCCGAATGTTGGCTGTCATGTGGAAGTGATACAAGTGACTGTGAAGTCGCCTATCATTCCCACCACTGAGATGTGCCCCTCCCCCCTGACACCATGTGGGACAGCAGAGCCTGGTGCTGTCATGGTGGGTGTCACTGGGAAGGACAGAGGGAGCTCAGCGGACCTCCTATACACAGACCAGGACGTGACATGTACATTGGGGTGCCTACATAGGAACACAGTGATCCCCACACACGTTACATATCAGCGCACACGCCGGAGGGAGAGCAATGATTGGAGCACCAGTGCTCCTGTGTAACTCTATACTGATGACCTGGAGGGGCTATTAAAGCGTTCCAAGTGCACACAGTGTTACGGCTTGACATGTTGGGAATCCCATTTCCTCGGCACAACCTCATCTTTTATATTTCACCAGAAAATAGGTCATGAATTGCATTTATGTGCTCAGAAATAAACGTTACTATATTGTTCCTGAAATGTTGCCTTTCATAAACTGTTGTGCTAATATCATGTAACATAGAAAATGACAACTCCCAACATTGGATTATATAGGGTGTCTGCTATCAAAGAATACATCAGATTTGGGGTTTAGTGATCTTCAGGAATAAAATGATTTGGTGTAAAAGGTGGAAACAAAGAACAAAAAATGTCCCCAGGACTCCATGGACCCCTTCATTCCACGCCGTCTCCAGGAACCGGGAAACCACAGAGAAGCCAAGTGTCCCCCGACTTCCTCTCCAGGCTGGGATGTCACTCTGGTCGGGCGCCACCTACAGGGGATGAAGCAGACTGCACCGGCCTACATCTGCTCTATGCTTTGTCTGATCAGGATGGCGGCCATTTCTCCCTGAACACAGAGCGCCCTAAACACGAGGTAAACGTGGTGCAGCATTGAGCCCCGTCCAGCTGTAGTGTAGACTTTGACAGGCTGCAGGCAGCGGGGCTGGACGCTGTACCTGTGCCTACCAGGTGTATTATAATGCTAGCATTGCACCCACAGGGGCCGGACCCCCCATGTACAAGGGGCCTAAGAGATACCATCAGCTGGTGTCCCATTCCACCAGACTCCTGGACCTGGAAGAGGACATTTTTGGGGGGATGTGTTGTAGAAGAACCCAGACCACGGTATTGTGCGGTGAAAATATCACCCAACTTTATTCATCATATATATGTGACACTTTAACAACAGAAGGAAAGAGATAGATTGTTTACATTTCAAGGATCTATTTATACCGTTTATATCATCTATTATAAGAAATGATTAACATATGACACACCCCTCATTAATACCAGCCCCGCCCACTTATGTAACCATCACTCACACTACACATTGTACATATCTCTGCACACACCAGAGGGAGAGGAATAACTCGAGGGCCATCATTCATGGTTCACTATATAAACTGATGACCTGTAAAGGCTTTTAAAGTGTCCCCTATGGACAATTTTTGGTACTGAAGTTTGTCACCATTTCACAAGCACATGACATTTTAAAGCTTGACATGTTTGGTATCTATATACTTGATGCCAACCTCATCTTTCATTTTTCTTCAAATTGGGTCACATATTGTGTTTTTCTGAACTGGAATTATTGTTAGTGTTTTTTTACTGAAAATATGCATTTCATAGACAGCTGCGCTAATATTGTGTGCCAAAAATTTTAACCACCACCATTTTATTCTCCAGGGTCTCTGCTTTCAGAAAATAAAACACAATATTTAGGGGGCTTTAAATAATCTTCTGTTCTAACAATGTGAATGTAATCATGTGCATAAACAAGCAAAATCAACTGGCAGCGAAAGACACAACAGCAACAATGTATACAATTATCATCAAATCTATAGTAGCAACTAATGGCCTAAGAAGCAAAGCCACCATATTACTCAACCAAGTTCCAAGTAAACCCATCCAAGAAAATGGATCCCACTTCCCCCCACCCAGGTGACTGTTGGAACTCCTTTACCTTGTGTAGATATCCCCTTCTGAGATCCTCATGATCTAATATAAATGTACAACACTCTCTGACACCAGATTGTAGACTCCGCCTTGATCTTCCGAGAGATAGTCAGCCGCCATGCAGTTCTGTGACACCACCTTAGGTGATGGAGCCACATCTGCTGTCAGCTCTGCTATACCATCAATGGTGTCATTGGTTATCTGATCCATGACTCCAGTACACCGGTTCATCTTACTTATCTCAGATTACTTAGATTCCCCATCCCGTCTATGAAGGGCTCACTGCATAAAACATCTCCACTCCAGAGAAAATGTTTCTTCTCACTGGAAGGCCAGGGGAGTATTGGGAGAAATTGAGGCTTTCCCTTACAGATATGGGGGAGGGGCAACATCACCTAAAGTACAGCTATGGGTGGAATTGAAGGGAAGACATTTTAGGGTGCTCCTTCCACACAAGAAGCAATGTATCTGGAAGAACTAGGAATCCATTGGACCAATGGGGATTAAACATTCTGCAATACATTGAGACACCATGAAATGTTACTGGCCTCTGATTGGCTTTCCTATTGTTAGTGAAGTGAGATTCCCCTTGTCGGTGTCAATAATGGAAAGAAACCATGTGAAATGTTTCCCCCAAATCCAAAAAGGTGACCCCCTTGGGTAGGTAGCCATCCTACTATTCCTAAAAACTAAAAAACTAGTAGTTGGAAGCAATATAAAGCACTTTATACTGTTTTTAATTGATTATATATATATGTACGTATTTTTTCTTTTTTCTATTTTTTGTATATGCATTTTGTAATAAATTTTGGATTAAACCTTATTGTTAAAAGTAAATGTGACCGACTTCCCTGTTGCCAATTACATGCACAGTCTATATAGCCGACGTATACAGGGTTGTTAAACAGTGGATATAACAGTTACATGTTTTCACACAAACAACATCACAATTAGTAACATTGTCTCAATTTGATCAATACAGCTGTCCGTAATGATAGCTATAAAGGTTTGGCCCCAAAAAGATGGCCGCAACCATACATACTTCAAGAAAATGGCGCCAAACTATTATAAAAGAAGTCCAGGCAAGGTGATTGTCCTATCACATCCCCCGGAAGAAGCCACGTGACCCTGTGGCGCAACGCGTGGGGGAGGGGCTTTGACGTCACCATGACAACCCAACTTCAGTAACGGCGAGTATAGATAGTGTGTGTAGACACACGGAGGAAGCCTGTCACATCCGCATTTAGCGGTTTTATCTATTACAAAGCGCATTGAAATGATTGACATGTGAGGTCATATAGAGGGCATTAAATAAATCTTTTTATTAAAACGATAAGGCACCAAATATCTCTTCTTTCTTCCACTATACTAACGAGGAGAAAAATAGGGAGATGGAGCCACATCCAGCATCAGAAGGAAGCAGAGATCATCATGTCCATACAAGCACATTAGAAGTGACCAATCCAGGAAAACCCAGGGGAGGTCCAAAGGATCTCATCAATACAAACCTCTTAAAAGCTGTGTCAGCCCAGCAATAGGCTAACAAGAAGGTGAGCCCATAAAAGGGTCAATATTCAAGCAAGGATTTATTTCTACATTTCTATATACAGCAATTACTATTGTGGACACGAATAGAATACTCCGGTATTATTCATAGACTTTGGACACCATTTCATTTTTACATTCTTTTTCATCTTTTCATTTTCAAAATTTTGTGATTATATTTCATTTATATTTTTTATTTTTATTTATGTTTTAGATATTTTTTTATTATTCATATTTATTATTCATTTCTTATTTAAAAACAAAAAATCACACATATATATCCAGAGAATCTTTTTGCTGTACTTTATAAGGATTTCTCTTATATTTTCATATGTGAATTATTCATGATAAAATCCAGCCAGTGTTTATTAATAACAATCGAATATATAATTTATATAGATATACCTTATTGTAGGGGCGCGGCCCTATCTATTAACTTACATTTTATCATCCTACTATTCCTGATATGAGTTTGTAGTCCCTGCTACTACAGGAAACATGCGGGCGATCATTTACACCTTTTACAGCAGGACAGTAAATATCAGAACACAATTCAAACATCAGACCAACAGCAGGAAGTCTGCTAACTGAATGTGTAATGCAATCTGTCATTAGCATTCCCAGAGTTCCCTCTGCAACATAGTTGTATCAGCTGTTGGTCCTGTCTGTACATCTGTTATTTTCCCACCTTCTGTAACAGGGTGACAACCCTGATCATTCTGCAGGAACATTACACAGCAGCGTTGTCACCCTGTACAGGGAAGTCTTAGATAGATTATAAGTAAGACACACAACAAGTAAAGCCCAACTTCAGCTAACGCTTCTACAGCAGTTACAGCAACAGGTTCTCTATAAGGTCCAACCCCCCATATGAATGACAACTGACAGTTGTGAGCACCCCCAGCAGTGTTATAGGATTTGCCCCAACCCCTCCAACTGCCATTTTTCCCAAAAGACTTGGCCTTCTACAGGAAGTACAAAATAAATCTACTGGGAGGGACAACAAAAAATAATACAATAGGAGACTCGGAAAAACAAAACCTGCTCTGCTAATGACAGATTTCATTATTAATGTCATTAGTGATTTTGCCCATAGTTACACTTTGGTGCCAACGTTGTAATATTTCCAGGGAGAAGAAGTTTTCTTTACAAACTTTCCACCAAAAAGAGATGTGTGCACTCAGAGTGATTATTGTGAACCCCAATCAGAGGAATGTCAGTCCCCCGGAAGAAGTGGTAGGAATATGACCGCACACTCAGCACTTTGTAAGTTCAGATCTCTGGCAGTTGTATTGTGTGATTAGTCTATGGAGAGGAGTAATAGCTGGAAAGAGAAAACATGGAACAAGGATTTCTGATCTTCACCTGATGGAATCCCATTTGGCAGAACCACATGGAACACAAGTGGCCAGCTGGGCTTACGTTTTACTGCTGAATACATCCCCTAAATCAGCAGTAACTCAGTATTGGAAGGCCTGCATCAGCTTGGGATGTTGTTTTCTCACTGAACAGAGACTTCTTTCTAGCTGGTGTCACAGCCGCAGACCTGCCTGAAAGGTTGTCACCCATGAGATGATATCCTACAACCTCACAAACACCCCCTTTCCTCTCTCTGATCACAATCTCATCACCTTCACAGTCTCCTCATCTTCAAACACTTATCCCTCCAATCAGCAATCACCTGCAGAAACCTTCACAACTTGAACCATTCTCCTTTCCACTCTGCAACTGACCAACTCTATGACAGAATCTCTCCCCTGTCCTGCCCTGTCCAGCCCACTGCTGTCTACAACAGTTCACTTTCATCCGCATTAGACTCACTTGCTCCCCTAACAACACGAAGCATCAGGCCCCGCCCATTACAACCTTGGCAGACTGACAACACCAGAGATCTTAAACGACACAGTCGTGTGCTGGAGCGAATGTGGCGTAAAACCAAATCTCACCAAGCATTCACCCGATATAAATCTGCTTTCTTCACATACAATTCCTCCCTCCATGCTGCCAGACAAGGTTCCTCAGAAGCCCGTCTCACCACCTGCCCCCTGGATCCTGTCCCCTCACAACTACTACGGTCACCTCTTCTTCCATCCCTTACATCTTCAATCCCTTGCTCCCTTAATCTTCAATCTTTCCATCTCTACTGGTGCCTTCCCCTCCCCTCTAAAGCATGCGCACATCACTCCCATACTTAAAAAGCCCTCCCTGGACCCCACCAACCTGAACAACTTAAGACCCGTCCCCCTGCTCTTGTTTACCTTTAAACTCCTAGAACGCTTAGTCTACAATCGCCTGAGCTCCCACCTCACCGACAACAACCTTCTTGACCCTTTACAGTCTGGCTTTCGCTCACTACACTCCACTGAAACTGCCCTACTAAAACTCACTAATGATCTACTACCTGCTAAACCAATGGCCACTGCTCCTTACTCTTACTACATGACCTCTCCGCGGCTTTTGATACGGTTGACCATCCCCTCCTCCTCAAAAAACTCCACTCTCTTGGCCTCCAAGACTCCGCTCTCTCCTGGTTCTCCTCCTACCTATCGCAGTGCTCCTTCAGCAATACCTTTAACTCTGTCTCCTCCTCTCCACTCCCTCTTTCTGTAGGGGTTCCTCAAGGTTCTGTCCTTGGACCCCTACTCTTCTCCATCTACACCTCCTCCCTTGGTCACTTGATAAACACCCATGGCTTTAAGTACCATCTCTATGCTGATGACACACAAATCTATCTTTTTCCTCCTCACCTCACCCCTTCAGTCTACTCTCGCATTACTACCCTACTAAGTGACATATCGGCATGGATGTCACTCCACTTCCTCAAACTCAATCTTTCCAAAACTGAGCTCTTAGTATTCCCTCCAGCCCATGCCCCCACCCCTGACTTCTCCATCAAGATCAATAACACAATCATCAGTCCCTCCCCGCATGCCAGGGTACTAGGTGTAATCCTAGACTCCCATCTGTCCTTTCATTCCCAAATCCAATCACTGTCCAAATCTTGTAGACTTCACCTCCGCAACATCTCCAAGATATGGCCGTTCTTAACCTCGGAAACCACTAAGCAACTTATCCACTCCCTTGTTATATCTCGCCTTGACAATTGTAACTCCCTCCTCATTGGCCAAACTCATTGCAGGATATCCCCTCTTCAGTCTATCATGAATGCTACTGCCATCATCCACCTTACTTACCGTTCTGTATCAGACACCCCTATCTGCCAATCCCTCCACCCCTCTCTGTCAATCCCTCCACTGGCCTGCATTCAGTGTTTTCCACCCCTCTCTGCCACTCCCTCCACTGGCCTACACCCCTCTGCCAATCCCTCCACTGGCCTCCACTCAGTGTCCTCCACCCCTCTCTGCCAATCCCTCCACTGGCCTCCACTCAGTGTCCTTCAGCCCACTCTGCCAATCCCTCCACTGGCCTACACCCCTATCTGCCAATCCCTCCACTGGTCTCCACTCAGTGTCCTTCACCCCACTCTGCCAATCCCTCCACTGGCCTACACCCCTCTCTGCCAATCCCTCCACTGGTGTCAGGGATCGCGGCCCCCCTCCCGGAGCATGCGCACTGGCGGCAGATCACGCCGGGACACAGGCACTAGGTCCCGGCGAGCCACGGCTGACAGGATGCCGCGCATGCGCAGTAGGAGCCGTGGGCACGCCTCAGGCGTCCAATGACAGCCGGGGGCGCATCCTGGCCGGCCAATGACAATGCAGGGCGCACTATTTAAAGATGACCTGCACTGTCACAGATTGCCGCAAGGTCTATCTGTGATCCTGAGTTCCTGTACCTGTTAAGTGACCCTGATTGACCCTGACTACGCTGCCTTCTCCTACTCTGACCCCCCGGCTTGTCTGACCATTCTACGGACTGACTTACCCTGCTGACCCTGCGTGTGACCTGACTACTCTTCGCCTGCCAATTCGGTACTCCACTTACCCCCTCGGGACCACGGCCCGTGACCACCCTGCTAGGTCCGCCATCCTCTTCACATCTGGCTCTCCCGGTACCTGCATACGTCCCCGGAGGCTTCCTCTGCCACTGGTGGGCCTGCTCGGAGGTCGTGACCTGGCCCAGGTCTGTTACAAGTCCATCCCCACCATCTGGGGCCCTGGTGAAAGCACAGACCGGGCTTAGACTCCACGCTCTGGGTAGGTCTGTCAGCTGGCAGCCTGAGGCACCACCTGGCGGATCCTAACAACTGGCCTCCATTCAGTGTTCTCCACCCCTCTCTGCCAATCCCTCCACTGGCCTCCGCTCAGTGTCCTTCACCCCACTATGCCAATCCCTCCACTGGCCTCCGCTCAGTGTCCTCCACCCCTCTCTGCCAATCCCTCCACTGGCTTCCCATTGCCCAATGAATAAAATTCAAAACATTAACAAAAACATATAAAGCCATTTATAACTCTGCCCCAAATTACATCACCAATCTTGTCTCCAAATATCACCCAAACCGTCCTCTGTGTTTCTCGCACGATCCCCTGCTCTCTTGCTCCCTTGTCTCCTCCCCCCATGCTCGTTTCCAGAGCTTCCCCCATCCTCTGGAACTCTCTACCCCAATTTATCAGACTATCGCCTACTCTGCTCACTTTTAGGCGATCTCTGAAAACCTCTCTCTTCAGGGAAGCATATCCTGCCCTCAGCTAATAATGGAATCTTCTACTCTTCCTACCAGTCCATCCCTCGCAGTTACTACCTTTTGTACCACTAGCTCCTCCCTCCTAGATTGTAAGCTCCGAGGAGCAGGGCCTCCTATCCCTCTTGTATTGAACTGTATTGTTGCTGTATTGTCTCCCGTTATATTGTAAAGCGCTGAGCAAACTATTGGCGCTATATAAATCCTGTATAATAATAATATTAATGAGAGATGAAATGTGGAAAGCAGGCATTGATAATGGGAGAGGAGATGGAACGTAATGGGAGGATTGGACAAGGTGGGCTTAGCTGGAGACCTCAAACCTGGCTGATCAAGTATCAATAGTCAGAAGAACCTGGAATGGACTCTCCCACTGAGGCTTCAGAGACTTGGTAAGATGACAATAGACCCCATCCTAGTCTCTGGTACTGAGGCAGTGTTGGTCATGTATTACCTCAGGATCCAGAAATGAAGAAAATGCTTGGAAACACAACTCAGTTGGTGAATCATGAAAATGCATTGCATGTTCATTCAAAGCTCCATAAAAAAAGATAAAGATGAGAATCATGAGGGAAGCTGTTCAGTTATTGATGCTTATCTTAAAAAGATTGTCAAAAGATAAAATATTCAAATCCCTTCTAGTTGTGTATTGATGGAGATAAGCCCTAAACTCAGTTCATCCAATCATTACATTCCAGTTTGCTCAGATTTTAGTTTGTTTCTTTTAAAGTAGCATTTTATCTTTTCCTTTCTCTAGTTTGTGGGATGACATTGGGGATGTGAAACTAACTTGTGACACCTGAAACTTCTTTAATATCCCTTTTATTCCAGAATTTAATCAATGCAGAAATTTGTGAATCCTCCGGTGAAAGATTAGACCGGCATTAACTGTAAAAGTTTTATCACATTCAGAACACTGATATGGCTTCTCTCCAGTGTGAATCCTCTGGTGTCTGATAAGATCTGACTTCTGAGTAAAAGCTTTATCACATTCAGAACACTGATATGGCTTCTCTCCAGTGTGAATCCTCTGGTGTGTGATAAGATTTGACTTCTGTGTAAAAGCTTTGTCACATTCAGAACACTGATATGACTTCTCTCCAGTGTGAATCCTCTGGTGTGCGATAAGATGTGACTTCACTGTAAAAGCTTTATCACATTCAGAACACTGATATGACTTCTCTCCAATGTGAATCCTCTGGTGTGTGATAAGACTTGACTTCTCGGTAAAAGCTTTATCACATTCAGAACACTGATATGGCTTCTCTCTAGTGTGAATCCTCTGGTGTGTGATAAGATCTGACTTCACTGTAAAAGCTTTATCACATTCAGAACACTGATATGGCTTCTCTCCAGTGTGAATCCTCTGGTGTCTGATAAGATGTGACTTCACTGTAAAAGCTTTATCACATTCAGAACACTGATATAACTTCTCTCCAGTGTGAAGCCTCTGGTGTGTGATAAGATGTGACTTCCGTGTAAAAGCTTTATCACATTCAGAACAATGATATGGCTTCTCTCCCTTGCAAGCCTTCTGGTGTGTGATATATTTTCTCTCCATTGTAAAATCTACAAACAAGTAGTTTGAAATGACTCCTCTTATGTATACTGGGGTTGGACTTTATTGTAAAGCCATTGTCACTTCCAGAACACTGAAATTACTTTTCTCCTGCTGGATCAAAGTGGAAGAGGATCCAAACCATGACTTTTAGAACACAGATATGACTTGTATCCCGTGTGAATCCTCCAGTGAACTGCAGTAAAGACTTTCAGTCAATTAAGACATCCATGTGTTTTATTTTCCATGTGACTCAGCTATATTCATGAAGACAAAAAAGTCCTAAAACCTGGTTCATCAATCTACCTGTAGAGAAAGAAAAAAGAATTCTATATAAAGGGCTACATAAACTTGCTTTCTATTTTTAATGTTCATTACTAAATATATCTTATGAATAGAAAGAATATGTACAGCATTATCTACAGTATTTTTTTAATCAAATAGATTTTATTAAGAAAGTTTATAAGTGCGCACAGTATTCCCAACATTCAGCCCAGACAATGGAGTCATACATTCTCACGTATAGGCAGTTGTGGCACTGTTACAGATCATACAGAACAATAACTTGCTTTGTCTATGGTGTCACTTTTACCTTTTATAAACAAATGAACAGAGAAAAGAAGAAACAACCTAGAACAATTCAGCTGTACACAGCAAGTAACTCCCCCAGTACATACATAGATATCTGACACCGATCAATGAGGCCCGTGTCTACAGGATCATACTCCAAGTATGGGTCTCCAATGTAGTTGGTCTCAGAGACTCCGCTCTCTCCTGGCTCTCCTATCTATCACAGCGCTCCTTCAGTGTTACCTATAACGCTGCCACATCCCCTTCACTCCCTCTCTCTGTCGGGGTCCCTCAAGGTTCTGTCCTCGGACCCCTCCTCTTCTCCATCTACACCTCCTCCCTTGGCCAATTGATACTCCCACGGCTTCAACTACCATCTCTATGCCGATGACACACAAATCTATCTCTCTACCCCTCACCTCACCCCCTCAGTGTCCAATCACATCACCAGCCTACTAAGTGACATATCGGACTGGATGTCACTCAACTTCCTCAAACTCAACCTTTCCAAAACTGAGCTTCTAGTATTCCCCCCAACCCGTGCCCCCCCCCCCTCCCGACTTCTCCATCAAGATCAACAACACTATTATTATTATACAGTATTTATATAGCGCCAACAGTTTGCTCAGCGCTGTACATTATAATGGGAGACAGTACACGGTGGATGAGTCTGGTTGCAGAATTCAGGATAGACTGAAGCGGGGATAGCCTGTGTTGGGGTAGGCCGGTGAGGAGGGAGTTACAGTAGTCAAGTCGTGATATAATAAGGGAGTGAATGAGTTGCTTTGTAGTTTCTGGAGTTAGGAACGTGCGTATTTTGGAGATGTTAGAGAGGTGGAGTCTGTATGAATTTGTCAGCGATTGGACCTGGGGCTGGAAAGACAGATTGGAGTCTAGAATGACACCTAGTACTCTGGCTTGCGGGGTGGGACTGATGGTGATGTTGTTGGTCCTGATGAAGAGGTCAGGGGGGCACGGGCTGGGGGGAAAACTAGGAGCTAGGTTTTGGCAAGGTTTAATTTGAGGAATTGGAGTCTGATATGTCCAGTCTGATATGTCCTTCAGAAGGCTAGTGATTCAGGCGGAGACTGGAGGGGTGAGACGGGGAGTAGAGAGATAGATTTGAGTGTCATCGTCATACAGATGGTAGTTGAAGCCGTGAGAGTGTATCAGTTGACCAAGGGAGGAGGTGTAGATGGAGAAGAGAAGGGGCCCGAGGACAGAACCTTGAGGGACCCCAACAGAGAGGGGGAGGTGGCAGCATTATAGGTAACACTGAAGGAGCGTTGTGATAGATAGGAAGAGAGCCAGGAGAGAGCGGAGTCTCTGAGGCCAAAAGAGTATAGTTTTTTGAGGAGGAGGGGGTGGTTGACCGTGTCAAAAGCTGCAGAGAGGTTGAGGAGTAGTAGCACTGAGTAGTGGCCATTGGCTTTGGCGGTTAGCAGGTCATTGGTGAGTTTGAGTAGGGCGGTTTCGGTGGAGTGTAGGGGACGGAAGACAGATTGTAGGGGATTGAGGAGGTTGTTGTCGGTGAGGTGGGAACTCAGGTGATTATAGACTAAGCGTGCAAGGAGTTGGGATGTAAATGGCAGCAGGAAGATGGGTCTTAGGTTGTTTAGGTCAGAGGGATCCAGGGAGGGTTTTTAAAGTATGGGAGTGATGTGCGCATTCTTCAGAGGGGAGGGCAATGTGCCAGTAGAGAGGGAAAGATTAAAGCTGTGGGTGAGGGAGCGTAGGATGGAGGAGGAGGGTGATCGTAGGAGTTGTGTAGGGACAGGGTCAAGGGGGCAGGTGGTAAGGTGAGCTTCAGAGAAGAGCTTAGTGATTATCAGTCCCACCCCTCATGCCAGGGTACTAGGTGTCATCCTAGACTCCAATCTGTCCTTTCAGCCCCAGGTCCAATCACTGACAAACTCATGTAGACTTCACCTCCGCAACATCTCCAAGATACGGCCGTTCCTAACCTCGTAAACCACTAAGCAACTCATTCACTCCCTTATTATATCACGCCTTGACTATTGTAACTCCCTCCTCACTGGCCGACCTCATCGCAGACTATCTCCACTCCAGTTCATCATGAATGCTGCTGCCAGACTCATTCACCTTATTAACCGTTCTGTATCAGCCACCTCTCTGCCAATCCCTCCACTGGCCTCCACTCAGTATCCTCCACCCCTCTCTGCCAATCCCTCCACTGGCCTCCACTCAGTATCCTCCATCCCTCTCTGCCAATCCCTCCACTGGCTTCCAATTGCCCAGCGGATTAAATTGAAAACACTAACACTGAAGTATAAAGCCGTTCATAACACTGCCCCTAACTACATCACCGACCTTGTCTCTAAATACCACCCAAACCGTACTCTCCGCTCCTCGCAAGACCTCCTACTCTCTAGCTCCCTTGTCTCCTCCTCCCATGCTCATCTCCAGGATTTCTCACGGGCTTCACCCATCCTCTGGAACTCCCTACCCCAAGCTATCAGGCTATCGTCTCCTCTGCTCACTTTTAGGCGCACTCTAAAAACTCATCTCTTCAGGGAAGCCTACCCCGACCCCAGCTAACTACTGGAATCCCCTACTCCCCCAACCACTCCATCCCCCACAGCTAATTACCTCTTGTACCACTATCCCCTCTCTCCTAGATTGTAAGCTCCAAGGAGCAGGGCCCTCTAATCCCTCTTGTACTGAACTGTATTGTTACTGTACTGTCTTCCTCCATAAAGTAAAGAGACCAAGAGGCACACCCGAGGAATATTGAACACCAACATTATAATACTGGTCATATCGTTCCACTTTTTGAATAATTTTGGACATCTCCAAAACATGTGTATCAAGTCCCCGACATCAACACTACAATTGGGGTATTAAGGGGAAATCCCTCCTGTCCTAGCTGAACAATTGAGCTGGAGTCCTGAAAGCTCTATGCAAAATAAATGACTGAGTTTCTGTGAAGAGGACAGAGAGATGAGAGGTATGGAGGTCACAATCACCTCCCACCACTCTCTCTTAGAGTCAAAAGACTGGAATAAATATATGAGAGATCATGCCTTTCCCACTGGTGTCATCTGAAGCTCATTAACAAGTGTGAGAGTGATGTGAAATCTGTATCTGATGGAAGTAGACACCGATGGATGGGATCTAATGTGTCTACTAAGTCCCACCTGGTAAGATGTTGAAGTTGGGCAGCTATAAAATAAAGTCTAGCATTTGGTATTGCTAGGCCTCCTTGGTCTTCACCATACTGTAGAGTAGTGAGTTTGATTCTAGCTGACGGCTTTTTCTATATGAGTTCCCCAAACTGGGAGTCTATACTGGAGAACCACTTACGAGGTGTCCACATGGGAGAATTGTGGAGTATACAGTTGAAACTCGAAAAATTAGAATATGGTGCAAAATTTCATTCATTTCAGTGCAGCAACTGAAAAGGTGACACTAATATATGAGATAGACTCATTACATGCAAATCAAGATAGTTCAAGCCGTGATTTGTCATCATTGTGATGATTATGGCTTACAGCTCATGAAAACCCCCAATCCACAATCTCAGAAAATGAGAATATTGTGAAAAGGTGGAATATTCTCGGCTCAAAGTGTCCCACTCTAATCAGCTCATTCAGCCATAACACCTGCAGAGGGTTCCTGAGCCTTTAAATGGTCTCTTAGTCTGGTTCAGTAGAAATCACAATCATGGGAAAGACATCATCACTGACACCCTCCATAAGGAGGGAAAGCCTCAAAAGATAATTGCAGAAGAAGGTGGATGTTCCCAAAGTGCTGTATCAAAGCACATTAATAAAAAGTTATGTGGAATTGAAAAGTGTAGAAGAAAAAGGTGCACAAGCAGCAGGGATGACCACAGCCTGGAGAGGATTGGCAGGAAAAGGCCATTCAAAAGTGTTGGGGACTTTAACAAGGAGTGGACTGAGGCTAGAGTCAGTGCATCAAGAGCCACCACACACAGACTGATCCTGGACATTGTCTTGGAAATTCGCTCTAACGAATTTCTCCTTACCGTGAGTACTCGCAGTTGGATGCGCAGAAATCCCCCATAAAGCTGTGCGAATCTCGCTTACCACGACTGCAGCTAAACTACACGATTCCTGCCCTTCCAACTGATTTAACTTCTGTTGAAATGTGGGGGATGGAGCTCCCTATACCCCAGAATGATCACACAACACTCTCAGGATGCTGTTGGAATTCACATAGAGGAAGTTTTCATTCTCACCCTCTGGTTTTATTACAAATACACACACGCCCCCCACATGAATAAAGTCAATCCCCTCCCACAGAACAATGCAATGGGGAGTGCCTATACACAGGATGTACATTCCGATTGGAGCATAGCCTTTACTATTATCTATCACTGGTCCTCCCCCATGAGCCCTCTGAGGTCAGCAGACTTCCTCCCCTTCCCCCCATGAGCCCTCTATGGAGGGCATACTTCCTGTCCTACTAGCTCCTATTGGTATGCAAATTCCTTGTACAAGCATTCCCTAGAAACATCAGTCTGTACCTGGATGGGCCCAATACGATCTTTATTAAAACACATCCATCCGGATACAGTTCAGGTCGGTAATGGGTTGTAAGATATGCATAAGCCTACACGCGGAGTTCACACCGCTTGGCGCCTTGCGTTATGAAGTCCATGTGGTACTATGCTGCTGATATGTGGATACAGGCCGGCGGCATTCGCATCGATTGCCGTGGTGGTATACACGCCGGTCTATAAGCGCAGATCTGCTATCTCATCCATTACTGAGCTGAGTACTGTAATACATACATTGTACATGCGCATGGCCCAATTGCAGCCTTCAGAGCTTTAATTATACACACCAGAGACATATGAATAACACGAATATATGACACATTTAAAGTTCAACCAACAATACAAAATTTCCATGACAACATGAACTTCAAATGTCGTATTCCTCTTGTCAAGCCACTCCTGAACAACAAACAATGACAGAAGCATCTTACCTGGGCTAAAGAAAAACAGACCTGGTCTATTGATCAGTGGTCCAAAGTCCTCTTTTCTGATGAGAGCAACTTTTGCATCTCATTTTGAAACCAAGGATACCGAGTATGGAGGAAGAATGGAGAGGCCCAAGGACCCCGAGTATGGAGGAAGAATGGAGAGGCCCAAGGACCCCGAGTATGGAGGAAGAATGGAGAGGCACAAGGACCCCGAGTATGGACAAAGAATGGAGAGGCCAAAGGACCCAGAGTATGGAGGAAGAATGGAGAGGCCCAAGGACCCCGAGTATGGACGAAGAATGGAGAGGCACAAGGACCCCGAGTATGGAGGAAAAATGGAGAGGCACAAGGACCCTGAGTATGGAGGAAGAATGGAGAGGCCCAAGGACCCCGAGTATGGACGAAGAATGGAGAGGCACAAGGACCCCGAGTATGGAGGAAAAATGGAGAGGCACAAGGACCCTGAGTATGGAGGAAGAATGGAGAGGCCCAAGGACCCCGAGTATGGAGGAAGAATGGAGAGGCCCAAGGACCCCGAGTATGGAGGAAGAATGGAGAGGCCCAAGGACCCCGAGTATGGACGAAGAATGGAGAGGCCCAAGGACCCCGAGTATGGACGAAGAATGGAGAGGCCCAAGGACCCCGAGTATGGACGAAGAATGGAGAGGCCCGAGGACCCCAAGTATGGAGGAAGAATGGAGAGGCACAAGGACCCCAAGTATGGAGGAAGAATGGAGAGGCACACACTGCAAGATGCTTGAAGTCCAGTGTGAAGTTTCCACAGTCTGTGTTGATTTGGGGAGCCATGTCATCTGCTGGTGTTGGCCCACTGTGCTTCATTAAGTCCAGGGTCACCACAGCCGTCTACCAGGAGATTTTGGAGCACTTCATGCTTCCTTCCGCAGACGAGCTTTATGGGGATGCTGACTTCATTTTCCAGCAGGACTTGGCACCGCCCACACTGCCAAAATCACCAAAACCTGGTTCAATGACCGTGGGATTACTGTGCTTGATTGGCCAACAAACTCGCCTGACCTGAACCCCATAGAGAATCTATGGGGCATTGCCAAGAGAAAGATGAGAGACATGAGACCGAACAATGCAGAAGAGCTGAAGGCCGCTATTGAAGCATCCTGGTCTTCCATAACACCTCAGCAGTGCCACAGGCTGATAGCTTCCATGCCACGCCGCAATGAACCAGTAATTGCTGCAAAAGGAGCCCAAACCAAGTACTGAGTACATATGCAGCTTCTACTTTTCAGAGGTGCGATATTGTTCTATGTACAATCCGTGTTTTATTGATTGCATGGAATATTCTCATTTTCTGAGATTGTGGATTTGGGGTTTTCATGAGCTGTAAGCCATAATCATCACAATGATGACAAATCACGGCTGGAACTATCTTGCTTTGCATGGAATGAGTCTCATATATTAGTTTCACCTTTTAAGTTGCTGCACTGAAATAAATCAATGAATGAATCAATGAATGAATGCACCAGATTCTCATTTTTCTTGTTTCACCTGTATACCCTGATCCCACAGATCACCTACCTCCCCCATATCCCAAAGATCACCTACCTTTCCCATATACACCCAGATCCCATGGATCACCTACCTCCCCTGCACTCACATATCCCACAGATCACCTTCCTGCCCATATACATGCAGATGCCACAGATCACCTACCTCCCCCATATACACAAAAATCCCACTGATCACTTACCTCCCCCATACACTCCAAGTTCCCATAGATCATCTACATCCCCCATGTGCACTCAGATCCCCTACCTCCCCCATATACAGAAAGATCACACAGGTCACCTACCTCCCCATAATCACCCAGATCCCTCAGATCAGCTACCTCCCCCATATACATCCAGATCACCTACCTCCCCCATATACACCCAGATCCCACAGACCACCTACCTCCCCCATATACACCCAGATCCCACAGATCACCTACCTACCCCATATACAGACAGATCACACAGACAACCTACCTCCCCATATACACCCAGATCCCACAGATCACCTACATCCCCATATACACCCAGATCCCACAGACCACCTACCTCCCCCATATACACCAAGATCACCTACCTACCCCATATACAGACAGATCACACATATAACCTACCTCCCCATATACACCCAGATCCCACAGATCACCTACATCCCCATATATACCCAGATCCCACAGATCACCTACCTACCCCATACATACACAAATCCCATATATCACCTACCTCTCCTTATACATCCAAATCCCAGAGATCACCGACCTCCCCCATATACACCCAGATCACCTACCTCCCCCATATACACCCAGATCCCACAGATCGCCTACCTCCTCCATATACACCCAGATCCCACATATCACCTACCTCTCCCATACATACACCCAGATCATCTACCTACAACATATACCCAGATCACCTACCTACAACATATACCCAGATCCCACAGATCACCTACCTCTCCCATACATACACCCAGATCATCTACCTACAACATACACCCAGATCCCACATATCACCTACCTCTCCCATACATACACACAGATCACCTACCTACAACATACACCCAGATCACCTACCTCCCTAAAACATAACCAGATCCCACAGATAACCTACCTTCCCCATACGCACGTACCGCCTCCATATAAACCCAGACCCCACAGATCATCTACCTTCCCATATACACCCTCCACCCCTCTCTGCCAATCCCTCCACTGGCCTCCATTCAGTGTCCTCCACCGCTCTCTGCCAATCCCTTCACTGACCTCCACTCAGCGCCCTCTCTGCCAATCCCTTCACTGACCTCCACTCAGCGTCCTCCGCTCCTCTGCCAATCCCTTCACTGACCTCCGCCCCTCTCTGCCAATCCCCTCCCTGACCTCAGCTCAGCATCCTCCACCCCTCTCTGCCAATCCCTCCACTGGCCTCCACCCATCTGTGCCAATCCCTCGACTGGCTTCCAGTAACCCAACCTATAAAATTCTAAATACTAACCACAGCATACAAAGCCGTCCACAACCCCGCCCCTAGATACCACTCAAAGTAAAACCAGGAAATAGACTGCTTTATTTTAACACAGATACAAGATATAAACATTCAAGGGAACAACCCACCTCCCTGCATATGGACACAGGGCGGGGCAAACCACATCTAGAAACCAGAGACACATCAGCAGACACCCCCCCCACCAAGCCAATACACAAACACATACATCCCATAATAGTTTGCTCCCAAGCCAGACACACAATAGAACAATGGGATACACCACATGGCAGTAAACAATGAACAACCCCCACACCCCACCTATACATGTCTACACAATATCAGGACATTCCACCCTG
Source organism: Staurois parvus (assembly GCF_062004578.1). Taxonomy (NCBI): domain Eukaryota; kingdom Metazoa; phylum Chordata; class Amphibia; order Anura; family Ranidae; genus Staurois; species Staurois parvus. The sequence continues at coordinate 635,037 of NW_028317836.1, forward strand.
TATCCCTAACAGGCACAGGGTGACTTACACATAAGAGGGATATGGGGAGCTGAGACAGGGATCTCCCTACTCCTCCAACGTGAGCTGTGTTCCATGGGCCCCCACCCAAAGTCACTCCCATCACAGGAAGCACCTACAACAACAAATGGCAGAGTTGCCAGCTGTCCGATTAAGCACTGAAGCACCATTTACTAATGTTGGCATGGACATATGTGGCCCCTGGACTGTTGTTACACGCAGAACTCGTGGCGGAGTTGCTAACAATAAGCGATGGGCTGTGCTGTTCACTTGCTTGAGCATTGGTGCAGTGCACATTGATGTGATAGAATCAATGGACTCTTCTTGTATCATTAATGCTTTCAGAAGATTTGTTTCTGTACGAGGACCTGTAAAGTCCCTGAGATCTGACTGTGGGACTCATTTTACAGCAGCAGAAAAGATAGAGATCTTCTTGAATGGCAATAAGTGTAAATGGGAACTCAACCCACCTCATTCCTCACATGGGAGGCTCTTGGGAACGCATGATTGGAGTTGCAAGAAAGATCCTGGACTCTATGCTACTGGACCAGAAAACTTCTCAATTTACTCATGAAATCTTAGTCACTCTTCTTGCAGAAGTGTCCGCTATAATCAATGCAAGGCCATTGGTCCCTGTGTCCTCAGATCCCGAGTTCCCAGTGTTGCTCACTCCAGCCACTCTTCTTACCCAAAAAACTGGGGTAGCCACTATTCCCACAGAGGAACTTGATTACCCCAACATTTACAAGCATCAATGGCGACGGGTTCAACATCTTGCTAATGTGTTCTGGAGTCGCTGGAAGATGGAGTACCTTTCTACCCTTCAAAGTCGTAATAAATGGCAAACTAGCAAACCCAATCTACAAGTGGGAGACGTAGTTGTTTTGAAGGAGACAGATTCCCATGGTAACCATTGGCCCATGGCTCTTATTACAAAGACTATGCCAAGTATTGATGGAAAGGTACGCAAGGTAGAAGTTAGAGTCATGAAAGAAGGTTCTGCACACCTTTACTTCAGGCCTATAAAGGAACCAAAGAGGAAGACAAGTCATCCACCTGAATTACAGGGAGGTAAGAAGGAAGGTGCATGTTGCTGCCTTCTCCTCTGAATATGGATTTCCATGTCTCAGCCTGGACTTTCCACACCAACATCTGCAAGTATTATGCTGAATGTTTGCATTGTTTTCCTTTGTTCTTCCCTTCCCTCTTGTTTTGCAGATGTTCCCGGAAAGAATCTTCATTATTTATATTGGACTTGAACTAAAGTTTATTTGGTTTAATGTTGTATAGATAGCCCCTCCCCCTTTCCCAGAAATGCATTGCAGTTCTAGCCTCATGGCAAGAAGCAGAAACATTATGATCTTTTGACCGATCGAATGTTCATTGTTGTAAGATTCTCTCAGTTTATGGAAGAAACTTCACAAGATCTACAAGATGTCTTATTGATGGAGTCACTGACTGTGGTATCCAACTGAGGATGAAGTTATCACCATCTCATCACAACTGTAAGTTACAGAGATCACACTATCAATGCTTAGATTGGAGAGACAGAACACCCATACATACCCGTCCCTGGCTTCACACCCCTCCCCCATACATACCCGTCCCCGGCTTCTCACCCCTCCCCCAAACATACCCGTCCCCGGCTTCTCACCCCTCCCCCATACATACCCGTCCCTGGCTTCACGCCCCTCCCCCATACATACCCGTCCCCGGATTCACACCCCTCCCCCATACATAGCCATCCACGGCTTCACACCCCTCCCCCCATACATGCCCGTCCCTGGCTTCTCACCCCTCCCCCATACATACCCGTCCCCGGCTTCTCAACGCTCCCCCATACATACCTGTCCATGGCTTCACACCCCTCCCCCATACATACCCATCCCCGACTTCTCACCCCTCCCCCATACGTACCCGTCCCTGGCTTCTCACCCCTCCCCCACACATATCCGTCCCTGGCTTCTAAGTCCTCCCCCACACATACCCGTCCCCGGCTTCACACCCCTCCCCCATACATACCCGTCCCCAGCTTCACACCTCTCCCCCATACATACCTGTCCATGGCTTCACACCCCTCCCCCATACATACCCATCCCCGACTTCTCACCCCTCCCCCATACGTACCCGTCCCTGGCTTCTCACCCCTCCCCCACACATATCCGTCCCTGGCTTCTAAGTCCTCCCCCACACATACCCGTCCCCAACTTGTCATCCCTCCACCACACATACCCCTCCCCCATACACATCCCTCCTCAACTTCTCACTCCTCCCCCATATACATCCCTCCCAAGCTTCTCACTTCTCCCCCATACACATCCCTCCCCAGCTTCTCAAACCTCCCTCATACATATCCCTCCCCAGCTTCTCACTCCTCCCCCATACACATCCCTCCCCAGCTTCTCAAACCTCCCTCATACATATCCCTCCCCAGCTTCTCACCCCTCCCCCATACACATCCCTCCCCAGCTTCTCAAACCTCCCCCATACACATCCCTCCCCAGCTTCTCACTCCTCCCCCATACACATCCCTCCCAAGCTTCTAACTTCTCCCCTATACACATCCCCCCAACCTTCTCAAACCTCCCTCATACATATCCTCTCCCAACTTTTCACCACTTCCCCATATATATCCCTTCCCAGCTTCTCACCCCCTCCCCCATACACATCCCTTCTGAGCTTCACACCCCTCCCCCATACACATCTCTCCCCAGCTTCTCACCCCTCCCCCATACATATCTTCCTTAGCTTCTTGCCCCTACCCCATACACAGCTGTAACGGAACTGACCCCAGACTGCGCTTGAGTACTTCCATTAGAATACTGCTTCCCCCTCCGAACACCAACCACAGACACCACAGCTGACCATACAAGACTAGACACCAGTCCTGAAGTAAACCAGGAGGTAGACTACTTTATTTGAACACAGATACAAGATATATACACTCAGGGGACAATCCCCCCTCCCTGCATAATGACACAGGGCGGGGCAATCTACATTTAGAAACAAGAGAAACACAGGTATTCAAATTTCACACCAGCAGACAGTCCCATCAGGAGGGAGGTCTGCTGGAGACACCCCCCACCAACCAATACACACAAACACATACATCCCATAATAGTTTGCTCCCAAGCCAGACAAACAATAGAACAATGGGATGCAACCACATGGCATTAAACAATGAACAACCTCCCACCCCACCTATACATGTCTACACAATATCAGGACATCTCACCCTGCACCCCTAACAGGCACAGGATGACTTACACATAAGAGTGATATGGGTGCTGAGACAGGGGTCTCCCCACCTCTCCAAAGGGAGCTGTTCCATGGGTCCCGCACCCAAAAGCCCTCCCCAACTTCTCACCCCTCCACCATTTGCATCCCTTCCCAACTTCTCACCCCTCCCCCATACACATCCCTCCCAGCTTCTCACCCCTCCCCATATACAATAATCCCCATCTTCTCCCCTCTCCCCCCATTCACATCCCTCCCAGCTTCTCACCCCTCCCCCATACATATCCCTCCCAGCATCTCACCCCTCCCCCATACATATCCCTCCCAGCATCTCACCCCTCCCCCATACATATCCCTCCCAGCTTCTCACCCCTCCCCCATACATATCCCTCCCAGCATCTCACCCCTCTCCCATACTTACCTGGTGTCTCTCCTGTTATTCTGTCTCGGACACATCGGAGGAACATGGTGGGAGATCGGCCTGAATGTCCTTCCTAGGAGGGAATACCGGAGCCATTCTGAGGCCCATTTAATGGCCGGCAATGAGGAGGAAACCAACACTGAGAAGTAGATGCTGAGATATATACAGCACGGGGCAGCACAGTGGCTGAGTGATTAGCACTTCCACCTGGCAGTACTCGGGTTGTTGGTTCAAATCCCAACCATGGCATCACCTGCCTGGAGTTTGCATATTCTCCCTGTGCTTGCGTAGGTTTCGTCCAGGTACTCCAGTTTCCTCCTACACTACAAAGACATGCTGGGAGGTGAATTGTCTCCTAAGTTGTCCCTAGTATGTGTATGTATGAATGTGAGTTAGGACCTTAGATTGTACGCTCCTCGGGGGCGGGGACTGATGGGAATTATTATTATTATTATTATAATACAGGATTTATATGGCGGCAGAAGGTTTGCTCAGCGCTGTACATTATAGTGGGGACAGAACATGAGACAATACAGTAACAATACAATACACGAGGGGTGCGAGGGCCCTGATCCTGGGAGCTTACAATCTAGGAGGGAGGGGATAGTGGTACAGGAGGAAGTGGCTGTGGGGGATGGAGTGGTAGGAGGAGTGGAGGAGATCGGCAGTTAGGTGAGGGTGGGGTAGGCTTCCCTGAAGAGATGGGTTTTCAGGGTGCGCCTAAAGGTGAGGAAGGTAGGTGACAGTCTGATGGATTGGGGTAGGGAGTTCCAGAGGATGGGGGAGGTCCTGGAGAAGTCCTGCAGTCGGGCGTGGGAGGTGGAGACCAGGGAGCTAGAAAGTAGGAGGTCTTGTGAGGAGCGAAGATTACGGGTTGGGTGGTATTTGTGTGTCAGGTCGGTGAGGTAGTTTGGGGCGGAGTTATGAATGGCTTTCTATGTCAATGTTAGTAGTTTGAATTTGATGCTGTGGGCAATCGGGAGCCAGTGGAGGAAATGACAGAGGGGGGTGGAGGACACTGAGTGGAGGCCAGTGGAGGGAATGACAGAGGGGGGTGGAGGACACTGAGTGGAGGCCAGTGGAGGGAATGACAGAGGGGGGTAGAGGCCAGTGGAGGGAATAACAGAGGGGGGTGGAGGACACTGAGTGGAGGCCAGTGGAGGGAATGACAGAGGGGGGTAGAGGCCAGTGGAGGGAATGACAGAGGGGGTGGAGGACACTGAGTGGAGGCCAGTGGAGGGAATGACAGAGGGGGTGGAGGACACTGAGTGGAGGTCAGTGGAGGGAGTGACAGAGGGGGGTGGCAGAAGCTGAGCGGTTGGTGAGGTGGATGAGTCTGGTCGCTGAGTTCAGGATAGACTGAAGCGGGGATAGTCTGTGATGAGGTAGGCCGGTGAGTAGGGAGTTGCAGTAGTCCAGACGTGAGATAATAAGGGAGTGAACGAGTAGTTTAGTAGTGTCTGGGGTTAGGAATGAACGTATTTTGGAGATGTTGCGGAGGTGGAGCCTGCATGAGTTTGCCAACGATTGGACATGGGGTTGGAAGGACAGGTTTGAGTCCAGGGTGACACCCTTGCGTGGTGGGACTGATGGTGGCGTTGTTAGTCATGATGGAGAGTATGGGGGAGGGGGGTATGGGCTGGGGGGAAAATCAGGAGCTCAGTTTTGGAAAGGTTCAATTTGAGGAAATGGAGCAACATCCAGTTTGATATGTCGTTCAGTAGGTGGGTGATACGGGCGGAGACTGAAGGGGTGAGGGGTGGAGAGGCAGATTTGTGTACCATGGGCATAGAGGTGATAGTTGAAGCCGTGGGAGTGTATCAGTTTGCCAAGGGAGGAGGTGTAGATGGGGCCCGAGGACAGAGCCTTGAGGGACCCCAACAGAGAGGGGGAGATGGTAGTGTTATAGGTAACGCTGAAGGAGCGCTGGGATAGATAGGAGGAGAACCAGGAGAGGGCGGAGTCTCTGATGCCAAGGGAGTGTAGTTTATTAACTTGTTACCGACCGCAGATAGCCGAATGACGGCTGCACTGCGGCCGGCCAGTTCTGAGTGGACGTCATATGACGTCCGCCCAGAACGCGCTCTCCTGCGCGCCCCAGGGGGCGCGCACCCGGCGATCTCCTACGGACACAGCTGATCACGTGATGTGGTAAAAGGCCAATCACAGCGGCCTTTTACCACATGATCAGCGGTGTCCAATGACACGCTGAACAGAGGGAAATGCAAGTGCCGGTTCTTGGCTGCACTTTCCTCACGCTGTCAGATCGTGAGGAAAGTACTGCCGAGAACCGGCAGTTGTCAGAACGAGGATCGGCACCGATCATCAGGGCACTGATGATCAGTGCCCTGATGATCGGTGCCCAGCAGTGGCACCCGCAAGTTCCGCCCACCTGTATCCAGCAGTGCGCCCACTAGTTTCGCCCACCTGTGCCCAGCAGATCACCCACCTGTGCCCAGCAGTGCACCCACCTGTGCCACTCTGCAGTGTCACCCACCTGTGTCCAGAAGTGCCACCTACCTGTGCCCAGCAGTGCCACCCACCTGTGCCCACCCACCTGTGCCCACCAGTGCCACCCACCTGTGCCCACCCACCAGTGCCCACCCACCAGTGCAGCCCAGCAGTGCTGCCAGTCAGTGCCGCCAGTCAGTGCCCAGCAGTGATGCCAGTCAGTGCCGTCTATCAGTACCCATCATCAGTGTCACCTATCAGTGCTGCATATTAGTGCCGCCTATCCGTGACACCTCATTAGTGCTGCCTATCAGTGCCGCCTATCCATGCCACCTCATTAGTACTGCCTATCAGTGCCCTTTAGTGCTGCCTATCAGTGCCCATCAGTGCTGCCTCATCAACGCACATCAGTGAAGGAGAAAAATTACCTGTTTGAAAAATTTTATAATAGAAACAAAGAAACTTTTTTTTTTCAAATTTTTTGCACTTTTTTTATTTATAGCGCAAAAAATAAAATGCGCAGTGGCGATTAAATACCACCGAAAGAAAGCTCTATTTGTGAGAAAAAAATTATCAAAATTTCATATGGGTACAATGTTGCATGACCGCGCAATTGTCAATCAAAGTGCGGCAGCGCTGAAAGCTGAAAATTGGCCTGGTAAGGAAGGGGGTATAAGTGCCTGGTAGGCAAGGGGTTAATGAGAAGAGAGTGGTTGACTGTGTTGAAGGCCGCGGAGAGGTCGAGGAGTAGGAGGACTGAGTGGTGGCCATTAGCTTTAGTGGTTAGCAGGTCGTTGGTGATTTGAGTAAGGCAGTTTCGGTGGAGTGCAGGGCAGTTTTGGTGGAGTGTAGGGCGGGTTCGGTGGAGTGTAGGGCGGGTTCGGAGGAGTGTAGGGCGGGTTCGGTGGAGTGTAGGGCGGGTTCGGTGGAGTGTAGGGCGGGTTCGGTGGAGTGTAGGGCGGTTTTGGTGGAGTGTAGGGCGGTTTTGGTGGAGTGTAGGGCGGGTTCGGTGGAGTGTAGGGCGGGTTCGGTGGAGTGTAGGGCGGGTTCGGTGGAGTGTAGGGCGGTTTTGGTGGAGTGTAGGGCGGTTTTGGTGGAGTGTAGGGCCGGTTCGGTGGAGTGTAGGGCGGGTTCGGTGGAGTGTAGGGCGGTTTTGGTGGAGTGTAGGGCGGTTTTGGTGGAGTGTAGGGCGGGTTCGGTGGAGTGTAGGGCGGGTTCGGTGGAGTGTAGGGCGGGTTCGGTGGAGTGTAGGGCGGTTTTGGTGGAGTGTAGGGCGGTTTTGGTGGAGTGTAGGGCCGGTTCGGTGGAGTGTAGGGCGGGTTCGGTGGAGTGTAGGGCGGTTTTGGTGGAGTGTAGGGCGGGTTCGGTGGAGTGTAGGGCGGGTTCGGTGGAGTGTAGGGCGGGTTCGGAGGAGTGTAGGGCGGGTTCGGTGGAGTGTAGGGCCGGTTCGGTGGAGTGTAGGGCGGGTTCGGTGGAGTGTAGGGCGGGTTCGGTGGAGTGTAGGGCGGGTTCGGTGGAGTGTAGGGCGGGTTCGGTGGAGTGTAGGGGACAGAAGCCGGACTGTAGGGGATCGAGGAGGTTGTTGTCAGTGAAGTGGGTGTTAGGCGATCCTAGACTAAGTGCTCAAGGAGCTTGGAAGTAAATGGCAGCAGGGAGATGGGTCTGAGGTTGTTCAGGTCGGTGGGGTCCAGGGAGTGTTGAGTATGGGGGTGATGTGCACATGCTTTAGGGGGGAGGGGAATGCGCCAGTAGAGAGGGAGAGATTGAAGATGTGGGTGAGGGAGCGTAGGATGGAGGGGGAGGGTGACCAGGGAGTTGTGAGGGGACAGGGTCAAGGAATGTACAATATAGATGTAAACTGACGGCGCTATATAAGTACCTGGAATAAATAATAATAATACACCCAGATCATCGATGACGAGGAGGAAGGTTCGGTCACAGATGATTGGTCCGTCTATAGCAGGGACAGGAGCCGGGACCAGGAATAGGAGATCCACCTGACTTACCCGTGTGCTCTGACATGGAGAAGGCCCTATGGTGGCCCTATGGTGGCCGTCTGTTCAGGATGGAGACCGACAATCACAGGACCTTCTAGAACAGCGGTTCTCAACCTGGGGGTCGCGACCCCTTTGGGGGTCGAACAACACTTTCCCAGGGGTCGCCTAAGACCATCGGAAAACACATATTTCCGATGGCCTTAGGAACCGAGACACCGCTGCTCTATCCGTCTCCAGGTGTGGGCGGGATGACATGCCGCCCCTGTCATCTGGGCACACCCTCGAGATCCTCGCCGGTGATTGGCCGCCGGCACTGTAGCTCAGGAGAGGCACACAGGCGGCCAATCACCAGCGAGGAGGTGGAGCTTGGAGAGGAGGAGCCGAGCGGCACCGCGAAGATCGAGCGGGTGAAGAGGAGGAGAGCGGCCGGAGAAGGAAGACATCTGACAGGTAAGTGTCTGTACCATGGGAGAGGGAGGGAGCGAGCCCAGGCTGGAGCAGGGGTCAGCAAGGTAAGTATCATTGGTGTCAGTGGGAGGAATAGTGCCCCATCATTGGATTCACCACTACCAATGATGGGGCACTATTCCTCCCCCCACTGACACCAACGATGAGGCACTATTCCTCCCCCACTGACACCAACGATGGGGCACTATTCCTCCCACTGACACCAACGATGGGGCACTATTCCTCCCCCCACTGACACCAACGATGGGGCACTATTCCTCCCACTGACACCAACGATGAGACACGATTCCTCCCCCCACTGACACCAACGATGAGGCACTATTCCTCCCCCCACTGACACCAACGATGGGGCACTATTCCTCCCCCACTGACACCAACGATGGGGAACTATTCCTCCCACTGACACCAATGATGGGGCACTATTCCTCCCACTGATACCAATGATGGGGCACTATTCCTCCCACTGACACCAGTGATGGGACACTTTTCCTCCCACTGACACCAATGATGGGGCACTATTCCCCCCACTGACACCAATGATGTGGCACTATTCCTCCCACTGACACCAATGATGGGGCACTATTCCTCCCACTGACACCAAGGATGGGGCACTATTCCTCCCACTGACACCAATGATGGGGCACTATTCCTCCCACTGACACCAATGATGGGGCACTATTCCTCCCACTGACACCAACATTGGGGCATTAATCCTCCCCCTGATACCAACGATGGGGCACTATTCCTCCCACTGACACCAGTGATGGGGGTGCTATTCCTCCCACTGATACCAATGATGGGGCACTATTCCTCCCACTGATACCAATGATGGGGCACTATTCCTCCCACTGACACCAGTGATGGGACACTTTTCCTCCCACTGACACCAATGATGGGGCACTATTCCCCCCACTGACACCAATGATGGGGCACTATTCCTCCCACTGACACCAATGATGGGGCACTATTCCTCCCACTGACACCAATGATGGGGCACTATTCCTCCCACTGACACCACTGATGGGGCACTATTCCTTCCACTGACACCTATGATGGGGCACTTTTCCTCCCACTGACACCAATGATGGGGCACTATTGCCCCCACTTACACCTATGATGGGGCACTATTCCCCCCACTGACACCTATGACGGGCACTATTCCTCCCACTGACACCAATGACGTGGCACTATTTCTCCCACTGACACCAATGACGGGGCACTATTCCTCCCACTGACACCAATGACGGGGCACTATTCCTCCCACTGACACCAATGACTGGGCACTATTCCTCCCACTGACACCAATGACGGGGCACTATTCCTCCCACTGACACCAATGATGGGCACTATTCCCCCCACTGACACCTATGATGGGGAACTATTCCTCCCACTGACACCTATGATGGGGCACTATTCCTCCCACTGACACCAATGATGGGGCACTATTCCTACCACTGACACCAATGATGGGGCATTATTCCTACTACTGATACCAATGATGGGACACTATTCCTCCCACTGACACCAACGATGAGGCACTATTCCTCCCCCCACTGACACCAACGATGAGGCACGATTCCTCCCCCCACTGACACCAACAATGGGGCACTATTCCTCCCCCCACTGACACCAACGATGGGGCACTATTCCTCCCCCCACTGACAACAACGATGGGGCACTATTCCTCCCCCCACTGACACCAACGATGGGGCACTATTCCTCCCCCACTGACACCAACGATGGGGCACTATTCCTCCCACTGACACCAACGATGGGGCACTATTCATCCCACTGACACCAACATTGGGGCATTATTCCTCCCCCTGATACCAACGATGGGGCTGCTATTCCTCCCACTGACACCAGTGATGGGGGTGCTATTCCTCCCACTGATACTAATGATGGGGCACTATTCCTCCCACTGACATCAGTGATGGGACACTTTTCCTCCCACTGACACCAGTGATGGGACACTTTTCCTCCCACTGACACCAGTGATGGGACACTTTTCCTCCCACTGACACCAGTGATGGGACACTTTTCCTCCCACTGACACCAATGATGGGGCACTATTCCCCCCACTGACACCAATGATGGGGCACTATTCCTCCCACTGACACCTATGATGGGGCACTATTCCCCCCACTGACACCTATGACGGGGCACTATTCCTCCCACTGACACCAATGACGTGGCACTATTTCTCCCACTGACACCAATGACGGGGCACTATTCCTCCCACTGACACCAATGACGGGGCACTATTCCTCCCACTGACACCAATGACGGGGCACTATTCCTCCCACTGACACCAATGACGGGGCACTATTCCTCCCACTGACACCAATGATGGGACACTTTTCCTCCCACTGATACCAATGATGGGGCACTATTCCTCCCACTGATACCAATGATGGGGCACTATTCCTCCCACTGACACCAGTGATGGGGCACTATTCCTCCCGCTGACACCAACGATGGGTCACTATTCCTCCCACTGATACCAATGATGGGGCACTATTCCTCCCGCTGACACCAATGATGGGGCACTATTCCTCCCACTGATACCAGTGATGGGGCACTATTCCTCCCACTGATACCAATGATGGGGCACTATTCCTCCCGCTGACACCAATGATGGGGCACTATTCCTCCCACTGATACCAATGATGGGGCACTATTCCTCCCACTGACACCAGTGATGGGGCACTATTCCTCCCACTGACACCAATGATGGGGCACTATTCCTCCCACTGACACCAAGGATGGGGCACTATTCCTCCCACTGACACCAATGATGGGGCACTATTCCTCCCACTGACACCAATGATGGGGCACTATTCCTCCCACTGACACCAAGGATGGGGCACTATTCCTCCCACTGACACCAATGATGGGGCACTATTCCTCCCACTGACACCAACGATGGGGCACTATTCCTCCCACTGACACCAACATTGGGGCATTAATCCTCCCCCTGATACCAACGATGGGGCACTATTCCTCCCACTGATACCAATGATGGGGCACTATTCCTCCCACTGATACCAATGATGGGGCACTATTCCTCCCACATACACCAGTGATGGGGCACTATTCCTCCCACTGACACCAGTGATGGGGCACTATTCCTCCCACTGACACCAGTGATGGGGCACTATTCCTCCCACTGACACCAGTGATGGGGCACTATTCCTCCCACTGATACCAATGATGGGACACTATTCCCCCCACTGACACCAACGATGGGGCACTATTCCTCCCACTGATACCAATGATGGGGCACTATTCCTCCCGCTGACACCAACGATGGGGCACTATTCCTCCCACTGACACCAATGATGGGGCACTATTCCTCCCACTGACACCAACGATGGGGCACTATTCCTCCCACTGACACCAACATTGGGGCATTAATCCTCCCCCTGATACCAACGATGGGGCACTATTCCTCCCACTGACACCAGTGATGGGGGTGCTATTCCTCCCACTGATACCAATGATGGGGCACTATTCCTCCCACTGATACCAATGATGGGGCACTATTCCTCCCACTGACACCAGTGATGGGACACTTTTCCTCCCACTGACACCAATGATGGGGCACTATTCCTCCCACTGACACCAATGATGGGGCACTATTCCTCCCACTGACACCAATGATGTGGCACTATTCCTCCCACTGACACCAATGATGGGGCACTATTCCTCCCACTGACACCACTGATGGGGCACTATTCCTTCCACTGACACCTATGATGGGGCACTATTCCCCCCACTTACACCTATGATGGGGCACTATTCCCCCCACTGACACCAATGATGGGGCACTATTCCCCCACTGACACCTATGACGGGCACTATTCCTCCCACTGACACCAATGACGTGGCACTATTTCTCCCACTGACACCAATGACGGGGCACTATTCCTCCCACTGACACCAATGACGGGGCACTATTCCTCCCACTGACACCAATGACGGGGCACTATTCCTCCCACTGACACCAATGATGGGCACTATTTCCCCCACTGACACCTATGATGGGGAACTATTCCTCCCCCACTGACACCAACGATGGGGCACTATTCATCCCACTGACACCAACATTGGGGCATTATTCCTCTCCCTGATACCAATGATGGGGCACTATTCCTCCCACTGATACCAATGATGGGGCACTATTCCTCCCACTGACAACAGTGATGGGACACTTTTCCTCCCACTGACACCAATGATGGGGCACTATTCCCCCCACTGACACCAGTGATGGGACACTTTTCCTCCCACTGACACCAATGATGGGGCACTATTCCTCCCACTGACACCAATGATGGGGCACTATTCCTCCCACTGACACCAATAATGTGGCACTATTCCTCCCACTGACACCAATGATGGGGCACTATTCCTCCCACTGACACCACTGATGGGGCACTATTCCTTCCACTGACACCTATGATGGGGCACTATTCCCCCCACTTACACCTATGATGGGGCACTATTCCCCCCACTGACACCAATGATGGGGCACTATTCCCCCCACTGACACCTATGACGGGCACTATTCCTCCCACTGACACCAATGACGTGGCACTATTTCTCCCACTGACACCAATGACGGGGCACTATTCCTCCCACTGACACCAATGACGGGGCACTATTCCTCCCACTGACACCAATGACGGGGCACTATTCCTCCCACTGACACCAATGATGGGCACTATTTCCCCCACTGACACCTATGATGGGGAACTATTCCTCCCACTGACACCAATGATGGGGCACTATTCCTCCCACTGACACCAATGATGGGGCACTATTCCTCCTACTGGCACCAATGATGGGGCACTATTCCTCCCACTGACACCAATAATGGGGCACTATTCCTCCCACTGACACCAATGACGGGGCACTATTCCTCCCACTGACACCAATGACGGGGCACTATTCCTCCCACTGACACCAATGATGGGCACTATTCCCCCCACTGACACCTATGATGGGGCACTATTCCTCCCACTGACACCTATGATGGGGCACTATTCCTCCCACTGACACCAATGATGGGGTGCTATTCCTCCCACTGACACTAATGATGGGACACTATTCCTCCCACTGACACCAATGATGGGGATAGCTATCTTGAGATGTGGGGAAATAGAGTTTCGGTTACCCAGGAATGATCAGGCGACACTCTCAGGTTGCTGTTGGAATTCACAAAAAGCCGCATCCAACCCCAGCCTCCGATTTTTATTTACAAGCAGACACATGCCCCCCTCATGAATAAGGTCAATCCCCTCCCACAGAACAATGCATGGGGAATGCCTATACACAGGATGTACATTCCGATCGGAGCGTAGCATTTCCTATTATCTATCACCGGTCCTCCCCCCATGAGCCCTCTAAGGTCAGCAGACTTCCTCCCCTCCCCCCATGAGCTCTATGGAGAGCATATTTCCTGTCCTAGCTCCTAGTGGTATGTAAATTCTCTGTACAAGCATCCCCTAGAAACATCAGTCTGTATCTGAATGGGCCTGATACGATCTTTATTAAAACACATCCATCTAGATACAGTTTCAGGTTGGTAATGGCTTGTAAGATATACATGAGCCTACACACGGAGTTCGCACTGCTTGGCGCCTTGCGGTACGAAGTCCATGTGGTACTATGCTGCTGTCAGGGATCCCGGGCTCTCGGCGGTGCGTGCATGCGCAGATTGCCGATCCATCCAAGCCGGTGAGCACAGAGTCCTCGGCGATCGCGGCGGCGGACGCGCATGCGCACTAGCGATCGCGGCCGCACCAATGGGAGAACAGGGTGCTCTATTTAAAACTGCCCTGTGCATCTCCAAGTTGCCGCAAGGTGTTGTTCCTGTTCCTGTAAGTACGTTTCCTTGTTGCCAAACTCTGCCTGTTCTGATTTATGCTGACCCTCTCCTGCTCTGACCCCGGCTCGTTCCTGACCATCCTTCTCCCTGATCCTCGGTACCGCGCTGCCCGCTACCTGCTGAACCTGGCTTGTGACCCCGACCATTCTCCGCTTGCTCCTCCTGTACCACGCTGCCCGCACGATATCGACCTGGCTAGTCTGACCTCGCTCACTCCTAGCAGTCACCCATCCATCCCGCTCGGATCGGGACCTGTCATCCCATCCATCCCGCTCGGATCAGGACCTGTCATCCCCTTCACAGCAGGCTCATCCCGGGCACACACCCTCAGCGGGACCCCTCTACCACCGCCGGGGGTGCCCAGGGGCGCGACCTGGTTCCAGTCTTGCACCAAGTCTATGCCCACCATCAGGGGCCCTGGTGAAAAGGTAGACTGGGACTTAGACTCCGCGTCCTGGGAAACACAGTGCTGTGGACCACTAGAGATCCCATTGGGCGGAGCCTGACAGCTGCTGATATGTGGATACAGGCTCGCGGCCTACCGCCAGCGGCATTCGCATCGAATGCCATGGTGGTATACACGCCGGTCTATAAGCGCAGATCTGCCATCTCATCCATTACCAAGCTGAGTACTGTAATACATACATTGTACATGCGCATGGCCCAATTGCAGCCTTCAGAGCTTTAATTAAGCCACACGAGAGACATATGAATAACACTCATATATGACACATTTAAAGTTCAACCAAAAATACAAAATTCCCATGACATTCCCTCCTGTTTTATCATATTCTCCTCGTGTCCCTTCTTGATCTTCTTCAGCTTGATGGGTGTAGTCTCAAAACCTCAAAGAGTTCCTGTAGTTGTCCCTGAGAATAAAGCTCCACGGGGTACCTGAAACAACAAGACCCGACGCAGACTCGACGCAAACAGGCTTGATTGAAGTGATGATCCTCAAGAGCGTTGGAACCTTCACTACAGGAAGGCTCTTGCAAAAACCACAAACAGACTTGTGCTATGAATAAGGCTTGTGATCCCACGGTGGTCTGGGGAGATCCAGCAGCAGATTCTCAAATTGCCCCTGCAGACGGGGCCACACAAGGCTGGAAGTATGCTCTCCATAGAGAGCTCATAGGGGGAGGGGAGGAAGTCTGCTGACCTCAGAGGGCTCATGGGGGGAGGACCGGTGATAGATAAGAGGAAAGGCTACGCTCCAATCGGAATGTACATCCTGTGTATAGGCATTCCCCATGCATTGTTCTGTGGGAGGGGATTGACCTTATTCATGAGGGGGGCGTGTGTCTGCTTGTAAATAAAAATCGGAGGCTGGGGTTGGATCCGCCTCTATGTGAATTCCAACAGCAACCTGAGAGTGTCGCCTGATCATTCCTGGGTAACCGAAACTCTATTTCCCCACATCTCAAGATAGCTAACCCAGTTGGAGGGGCAGGAATCGTGGAGTTTAGCTGCAGTCATGGTAAACGAGATTCGCACAGCTTTATGAGGGATTTCTACGCATCCAACTGCGAGTACTCACGGTAAGGAGAAATTCATTCAAAGCGAATTTCCAAGACAATAGAAATCCAACAGACCCAACAGTCATGACATGCATGCTGCTGATTCTGTGTCATTGAATCACTCATTGAAAGGGGCGTGTTCAAAATAATAGCAGTGTGGAGTTCTATTAGTGACGTCATTCATTCTTTGATAAACAGGTGGCAATTATTGCCCTTATTTAAGGAAGGAAGGCAGCAAATGTTGGACATGCTGGTTACAGTGCATTTCTCTCTGAAATTCTGAGGAAAATGGGTCGTTCCAGACATTGTTCAGAAGAACAGCGTACCTTGATTACAAAGTTGATTGGAGAGGGGAAAACATAAAGAAGTGCAGAAAATGATCGGCTGCTCAGCTAAAATGATCACAAATGCTTTAAAATGGCAACCAAAACCTGAAAGACGTGGAAGAAAATGAAAAACTACCATTGGAATGGATAGAAGAATAGCCAAAATGGGGCAGACTCAGCCAACAATCAGCCCCAGGAAGATGAAAGAAGGTGTGACGTTCCCTGTGAGGACTGTTACAATTAGAAGACGCCTATGTGAAGCCAAGCTATCTGCAAGAAGTCCCCGCAAAGTCCCACTGTTGGGAAAAAGACGTGTGCTGAAGAGGTTACAATCTGCCAAAGAGTACATTGACCGGCCTAAAGAGAAATGGGGCAACATTTTGTGGACTGATGAAAGTAAGATTGTTCTTTTTGGGTCTAGTGGGTGGAGACAGTTTGTCAGACGACCCCCAAACACTGAATTCAAGCCACAGTACACTGTGAAGACAGTGAAGCATGGTGGTGCAAGCATCATGATATGGGGATGTTCCTCATACTACGGTGTTGGGGCTATTTATCGCATACCAGGGATCATGGATCAGTTTGAATCCATCAGAATACTTGAAGAGGTCATGCTGCCTTATGCTGAAGAGGAAATGCCCTTGAAATGGGTGTTCCAACAAGAAAACGACCCCAAACACACCAGTAAACGTGCAACATTTTGGTTCCAGACCAATAAGATGGACGTTATGGAGTGGCCAGCCCAATCCCCGGATCTTCATCCAATAGAAAACTTGTGGGGTGACATCAAAAATGCAGTTTCTGAGGCAAAACCAAGAAATAGAGAAGAACTGTGGAATGTGGTCCAATCATCCTGGGCTGGAATACCTGATCACAGGGGCCAGAAGTTGGGGGACTCCATGCAACACAGATGTACAGCAGTTCTCAGAAACAGTGCGACTACAACCAAATATTCATGAAGTCATTCAAAGGAAAGCAAAATCTTCAAACATTTCTCAGTTTATATATTTTTTTAGAGGAACAACACAAATTTGATGTATTTTTCTTCATGTTGTGATTTGGAATAGAATGTGTCGTGTTCCCAATGCATTTGTGTGGATGGAAATAAAAGCTATTAGAAGGATTTTCAGCTTTAGTCACTTTTTCCAACACACTGCTATTATTTTGAACACAACTGTATATGGTATGAAGTGTAAGGTGGTGGAGCTGGTAGCTGTGTATATAAAGGTGGAAATCAAACCTCTGACATGGGGGTCACATTTACATATGTTATGTGACAGTAGGCAGGTGAAATCACCTGGTTGTGTCCTGGATGGACGATACATTTGTCCAAGGTTTAGACTCTATGGGGATTTCTTCCACTAGGGGGAAAGTGCTGAGTCCTTCAGCACTGAGGTAATGAGCCCAGCTGAAGATAGTGCGCTCATTAAGGCCTTTATAAAACTTCCCAGCCTGCTTAGTGAGTTGCTCCATCCTGGAACCAGATCTGTGCCTGAACTGACTGGGGAGC
The DNA here is from genome assembly GCF_062004578.1 of Staurois parvus. NCBI lineage: Eukaryota > Metazoa > Chordata > Amphibia > Anura > Ranidae > Staurois > Staurois parvus. Next base: position 652,872 of record NW_028317836.1, read on the forward strand.
AACATCCTATCTGTGTGCAGTGAGACAAAAGCCTGTGTGGCTAAGCCTCCAACTAACAGGGGCTAGGTATAGCATCAGGCTATACCTGGTGGGTAGCTAGGGAAGCTATGTTGTACAGTAAGTATCCAAGTTGGCCAGGATTTGATGATTCTTATTTTTTTTTACGTTTTTCTGTAAATATTGTAAATAAACTGCACCTTTTTGTTTTTTTCACCTCCACTGTTGTGCTGTGCCTGTGTTTTGTGTTGTGCACCCATCCAGGGGGTCACACACACCCGCTGCCGAGCGAACCCCATTACAGTGTTCAAACCTGGTCATGTCTAGGAGGGAGGGGGTTGGTGTGTAAGTGGGAGGAACAAAAGTGATTGATCTGAAGATATCTAAAAAGTTCAGGTCTAGATATTTTGTGGGAGTCACATAGGGTTTGGAAGGGTATAAAGGAGTCTGGTGTTGAACTAGACTAGCTCTAGGACAAGCATGAAAAGAAGATGGAGGCATCCATGCCGGATAAAAGCCTGGAATGAGGAGGTATGCCATGAGTGGGTTATGGGGTGACTGTAAGGTGTATCAGAACTTTACGTTGTCCCAGATAGATAGATAGTGTGACGGAGCGTAGGCAGGACAGAACACACAGAGTAGATGTTATGAACCACCTAGCGGGGCCTCTAGCAGTCCACAGGACAGGATTCCCCAGGGCGCAGAGTCTAAGCCCCAGTCTGCTTGTTCACCAGAGCCCCTGATGGTGGGGATAGGCTTGGGGCAGACAAGGACCAGGTTGAGGCCCGGGTACACCCGTCCATGGCAGAGGGACCCACCAGAGATATATGCAGGTAGAGAGCCTGACGTGAAAAGGTGGAAGACTGGATTCGAGCGGATGGATGGATGGCAGAGTAGTAAGCGTGGTCAACGAGCCGGGTCAGTAACAGTGGGACCAGCGTAGTACAAGGCGGCAGGCAGAAGAATAGTCAGGTCACTTGCAGGGGTCGGCAGCAGGAGTTCAGATCAGGTATGGAATATGCAGAAGAGAGGTCAGACTAGCCAGGGGATCAGAGCAGGAGAAGTCAGCGGAGGTCAGGTTCAGGCAGGGTCAGCAACAAATCTTAGGAACACAAGAACATGGAGAAAAGACCATACGGCAATGGGTGTCAGTGCAGGGCAGGTTTAAATAGTGTGCCCTGCTATTGGTGCTGGCGAGCAGCCGCGATCACGAGTGCGCATGCGCGGCCACCGCCGTACAGGTCTCAGAGTCCGTCGGATCGAATGGATCGGTGCTCCGCGCATGCGCGGAGTCACTTGCCGCCGCGATCCCTGACAGTAGATGGCAAACACACAAAGCTTTATTGAGACAAACAGACGGCAGTCACCGAATAGGGGAGTTCGCAGGGAGGGTGAATACGCCAGTCCAGGATGACACGGAAGGACCAACACACTTAAAGTCCAGCACCGAGAGCCAAAGGAGAGTCTCTGTAGCAAGTAAAGTCTTCCCCAGCTCTGGGAGAAGGGGGGTCCTAGGCAGCCTTGGGTCTCTGCCAAGCCTGGCCACAAAAGGTCCCGGCCACATCTCTCGGGCTCCTTCTGTCAGATACCCAGCGGTGAATACCTTGGGAGCTCTGCATCAGCTTCTTAAAACTGGTCGGACACCCCTAGTCACCTAGGCAACCGAACGGGGGGGGGGGGGGGAGGCCCAGAGCTAGGGTGGCTCAAGCTTGCCTTAGGATTTAGTTTCATATTTGCAGGAGGGGGGGAGGGGCATGGATAAGAGATGGCAGAGAGAGAGCAGGGACAGAGAAGGGGCTGAGAAGGGGGGGGGGCAGCTGTGACAGGTAGTGTTGAGTAATTAGGTCTTGCAGTGAGCGATGGTCTCTGGAGCGTAGCCATAGTAAATTGGCAACTGATAAGGGGTCACAATCTACTGACTCAATAGCGACCCATGGGGGGAGGGGTCACTTTTACTGCATGATAATTAGGGAGTTGAGCAAGATGTGCAGCTTGGAAATATTTTGGAAAGTTCGGAAGCCCCAGACCACTCTAAGTTTCGGTGAGGTACGGATGGACCTGGGCAGATGCAGTTTAATAGTGCCCCATACATAAGTGGTGCCGCGACACTAATATGCAGAGGAAACAAAAAAGGTATATATATGGGTAGGACCCAATAAAGGTATAATATTTTGGGCAGAATTGTCATTTTTTACAACCGTGATACAACCCATCCATGAGAGGGGTAGTCTGGACCAGGATGTCATAAGATTGGTAAGGTGTGTTAACATAGGAGGGTAGTTAGCAGAATATAGAATATTGAGGTCTGCCATCAGCTTGGGTCCTAAATCAGGAATATATTGACTGGACCAAGAGAAGGGTGGAGGACGTTGTAGTTGTGACACAGTTAAGGAGGGTAGAGAGATATGAAGAGCTGTAGACTTTTTGGGATTCACAACCAGGTCCGAAATCACTGCAAATTGGTCCAGGCATTGGAGAAGGTTGGGTACTGAGATCAAAGGAGAAGACATGAAGAGGAGATTGTCATCAGAGAAAAAGCATAACTTATGATGATGACCGCCAAGTTCTAATCCTTTAATATTTGTGTTAGCTCTTATCAGCTGTGCTAAAGGTTCATTCGCTAGAAAAGGAGGGGGGGGGGAGGGGCAGCCTTGCCTCATTCCCCTTTGTATGGAAAAAAAGTCTGACTTGTAACCCACGTACCTGAAGTAAGCCCTTGGGGAGGTGTAAAGGGGTGATATCCATTGGAGTCAAAGGCTTTTTTATGTCTAAGGAAAGGAAACAGCTGGGTATGCGGCGTATGCAAGCTGCATGTTCTAGCAAAATCACTCTGTGGTCTCAGCTTGGCAGAGGGGGGTTAAAACCCATCTGATCCTTGTGTATCAAGGTGCCTATGATGGAGTTCAGCCATGCAGATAGGATTTTTCTAGGATTTTAACATCCAAGTTAAGAAGGGAGATTGGTGTGTAATGAAGCCATGTGGTGTGATCTGATTGGGGTTCAGGTAGCATAGAAATGACTGCTGTTAGGGAGTCTGAGCAGAAAGAATAACCTTTGAGTAAGGCATTAAATGCATTAAGATGACACAATGAAAAACTAGACACTCATGCAGCTTATTTGGTGGATATAACTGAGCATGTGCAGAACACACGTTAGACGTCCTCTGTGGGCGCTTGCTTTTTAGCCACTGCTCAATAGTAAATCTCAGTGTGGAGTCCTCTGACAGCCGGCACTCGGTGGCGTCTCCTGTGTGTGGAATCCTCTGACAGTCGGCACTCGGTGGCGTCTCCTGTGTGTGAAGTCCTCTGACAGCCGGCACTCGGTGGCATCTCCTGTGTGTGGTCTTGGTCTTAAGAAACAAAAATAGAATCACTAGAACTAAGGAAATCCAATGAGAGTCCATAAACATATGCCGAGTGCTGGTTGTCACACACAGGAGACGCCACCGAGTGCCGGCTGTCAGAGGACTCCACACACATGAGACGCGACCGAGTGCCGGCTGTCAGAGGACTCCACACACAGGAGACGCCACCGAGTGACGGCTGTCAGAGGATTCCACACACAGGAGACATGACCGAGTGCCGGCTATCAGAGGACTCCACACACAGGAGACGCGACCAAGTGCCGGCTGTCAGAGGACTCCACACACAGGAGACGCCACCGAGTGCCGGCTGTCAGAGGACTCCACACACAGGAGACGCCACCGAGTTCCGGCTGTCAGAGGACTCCACACACAGGAGACGCAACCAAGTGCCGGCTGTCAGAGGACTCCACACACAGGAGATGCGACCAAGTGCCGGCTGTCAGAGGATTCCACACACAGGAGACACAACCGAGTGCCAATTGTCAGAGGACTCCACACACAGGAGACGCCACCGAGTGCCGGCTATCAGAGGACTCCACATACAGGAAACGCGACCAAGTGCCAGCTATCAGAGGATGAGCGAGCGCCCCCCTCCCCTCCTGAACCATACCAGGCCACATGCCCTCAACATGGGGGGGTGCTTTGGGGCAGGGGGGCTACCCCCCTCAAAGCACCTTTTCCCCATTGATGGGGACAAGGGCCTCTTCCCCACAACCCTGGCTGGTGGTTGTGGGGGTCTGTGGGTGGGGGGCTTATCAGAATCTGGAAGGAAGGGGGCCCCCAGATCCCACCCCCCCCTACGTGAATGAGTCTGCGGTACATGGTCCCGCTACTCATTCACAAAAAAACAAAGTGCTGTGTAAAAAAAACACAGATCAGGGTCTTTGACAAGTCCTTTAATAAAACAATGTCCCCCGAAGTAGATCCAACGTCAATCACGGTGGCGATCCAAAAAAAGGAAAAAAAAGTTCCGGTCCCGTCTTCCAGCCTTATGAAGAAAGTCTCACTGACAGCTCTTAAATAAGTTAGGGGCGGGGCCAGCCGGGGACATCATCCGAGTGACCATTGAGTCATTGAGATGAGACTTGGTGGGCCTTGAGGAGGATTGAATAAGATTCCTCCTCTTCCCCTATTCCTGTGCCCTGTCCAATGTTTCTTAGGCTGAACCTCCTTAGCCTGCTGGGCATGTGTTTTTCAACAAAAAACCCTACTAGAGTAAAACCTTTTCTTACTCTCTGGGAATGTCCTCTTGTTATGGGCTGTACATTCCAGAGCCTCCTCGAGACCTGGACCAAAAAGATTATCGGCAATAAAGGGTAAGGCACAAAGGTTCAGTTTGAATGCTGAGTTCCCTGTCCAGGTTTTTAACCAAAATGCCCTTTAAGCTGAATTCACGAGGGCAGAGGTTCAAGCCGCTAGCTTAACTGATTTGGCCGAGGCATCCACAAGGAAACCAACTGCTTTAAACAGCAAAGGAAATTATTTCAGGATTTGCTGCCTGGAGTTCCCTGCTGAGAGATGCGACTGTGTAAGCCAGCATTCCAGATTTCTGGTGACACAGGTAGCCGATAAAGCTGGCCTAAAGCTGATGGAAGTGGAATCCCAGGCCCTGCGGAGTAAGACTTCATCCCTCTTATCCATAGGGTCTTTCAGAGCCCCCATATCTTCAAATGTTAAGTCTGTCCTTTTAGAGACTTTAGATAAGGGGGTGTCTAATTTCTGAACCTTGTTCCATTGCTGGGACCCGTTATCCTCAAAAGGAAACCTCCTATTAAGATTGTATCAATAAAACATGCAGAGCTAATAAAATACTAAAGCTGAAACAAGTGATCATAAATTGCAATAATCAAAATGCTAACCATCTAATCACTGCTTGATTCTAATTATAAAAAGGATAATGAAATATAATAAGTGTCCAGAAATCAGCTCTATAATGATGAAGGAATATAGCAAACATAAGTGTTCTGCAGTGCACAGTGAAAACTCTCAAAACCGGATGCTGAGAAAATAGGTGACTTCTGTGCCCATGTTCATCACACGGAGATGAATGTAGATTGCACTGACCGGAAAGCGCAATTGTCATGCGTGTTTGAGTATTAACCAACTCCTGGTCATCCGATTATGGGAACTGGATCTCAACGAGGATCGTCTGGCCTGCGTCAGCTAAGCAAGTATCGCACCCTCAGGGTCTCCAGGTACCAGGGGAAAAGTAATCCTCTCACCAGCAGGGGGAGCTTGTTTCACCATATATGCAGTGGCCACCAGGTTATCCTTATATGCCTTGAAGGGGGGGGGGGGGGGCTCGGGAGTAACGAGCCAGAACACAGAAGAATCTGATAGTGTAGTACTTTAATGAAAGCCACAGGGATATTGTGTACAAGTATAAATGCACTACTCACATGCAGTAGTAGAAGGCTGGCAATGGAGAAATCAAAAATGGCCGCCGGTCGTCCACGAGGGCTGTGCGGTGTGACGTCACAGGATTAAGGGCACCGACTAATGCGTTTCGTGCTCTTGCACGTTCTCCTTTTAAGATTACTTGAGAAAAAGGGTTTCCTCTCAGGGCTTTCCCATTCCTGCCTAATGGTATCAACCAGGGAACTATGGACTGGAAAGACACTAGTCTTTCTAGCATACAAACCTTGATACATGAGGTCATGCTTAGATAGGCAAACATCCTCCTCCTCGATCTCTAAGGTTTCGTAGATAGCTTTAAGGAGGTCGTCCACATCTTCCAGGGTCAATTTGTTCCTGGAACCTCTGGAGGAGCAAACTTCACTGTCCTCCTCTTATGAGCCTGAATCTACCCGGGACCTAGGATCCTCCTTGGGTCCTCCTCCCCTTTTAATGCATCTGCTACCTACAAACCCACCGATTGGGTCCAAGGATCCAGTGGCGGCTGCATTATTCCAACAGGGATCTAAAGGATTGAAATGTAGACAACATGTCATCCTTAATGGAGGTGAGCACTTTATGGCAGGCTGTAAATGACTTATCCTTAATTAGGCTAGCCACACAATTGCAGCATAAGGGTTTTTCCCAAGCTGGACCCAATTTAGCTGCACAAACTGCACACTTCTTCTTGGGGGTCTGACTCTGCACCTTGTCCTGGGCTATAACCTACAATAAGCAAGAAAAGACACAATACAGAAAATAATCAGCCCAGGGCCCCCCATACAAAAACCACTGTGCTGGGGGAGCAAAAAAATGAAGTGTGCCCACCAGGATCAGCAAGAGGGATCAGAGTCCCCAAGCTTACCTTAGAGGAGCCAGTGCCTGAAGGACCAGGGTATGCCTGAGAAGTGCCAGCACCTTCCATCCATCCCTCTTGGTGTAGAGCCACAGGCTCTGCTGGGTCTGTACACCAGACTGGCTGCCTAAACAAATGCTTGTGCCGATATGGAGACTGGAACCACAAGTCTCAGGCGCCAGTTGATGACGTCACTGCAGCCGGAACTTCCAGTTCCTGGACAGCACCCAGAAGTTGCGGCTAGCACGCCTGCTTGGCAGTCACTCTGCCCCACTGTGCATCGGATGCTGGAGCCCTCCCCCCGCACGGGAAAGAGAACGACAGGCATCAAAGGTCCTGGACCCCCCAGGACACCCCCAACGGTCATGATCCACTGAAGCATGGAAAGATATCAGGAGCGCAGCCCCACTCCCCCTGAAGGGATCCTGGTAAGACAGACCAGGAGCCACCAGCAACCTCTAGGGCCCAGGACTTCCAGACAATCAGTTCCTTGATGACTGCACCCATTCTTCCGGAGGAAACACTAAAAACTCAGGAGGGAGGCCTGGTGGTCCGCCTTTTATAGTACTGTGCTTCTGTGTTTCCTGTCCCAGAGGGAGGAGCTCTGTCTCAGGAAGGATGTCCTGGAGGACGTTTGGAGAAATGAACATTAGAATGACTGAGAGACAAAAGCCAGAAATAGATCAGTGGCTGCATGCACACCTCATTGTTAGGCTGCAGGTAGAGAGGCAGAGATGAGGCAGGATTTATCATGAAATACAAATTAAAGTGTATTATTATCAAAACAGCCAAGAATATTTCACAGAGTCTGAAAAGTATGTAAATCATCGAGTTATTCCCCAATTTAAGAAGAAGAGCATAACTGCAGGTAGTAAATATAAGAGAGGAGTTGCAGATGATACGATGGTGGGTAGTATGTACAAGAGAGGAGTATGGGGGGTATGACAGTGATCGGTATGTACAGGAGAGGAGTACGGAGGTATGACAGTGATGGGTATGTACAGGAGAGGAGTGTGGGGGGTATGACAGTGATGGGTATGTACAGGAGAGGAGTATGGAGGTATGACAGTGATCGGTATGTACAGGAGAGGAGTGTGGAGGTATGACAGTGATCGGTATGTACAGGAGAGGAGTACGGAGGTGTGACAGTGATGGGTATGTACAGGAGAGGAGTGTGGAGGTATGACAGTGATGGGTATGTACAGGAGAGGAGTACGGAGGTGTGACAGTGATGGGTATGTGGAGGAGAGGAGTACGGAGGTGTGACAGTGATGGGTATGTACAGGAGAGGAGTACGGAGGTATGACAGTGATGGGTATGTACAGGAGAGGAGTGTGGAGGGTAATGACAGTGATGGATATGTACAGGAGAGGAGTGTGGAGGGTAATGACAGTGATGGGTATGTACAGGAGAGGAGTGTGGAGGTATGACAGTGATGGGTATGTACAGGAAAGGAGTGTGGGGGGTATGACAGTGATAGGTATGTACAGGAGAGGAGTGTGGAGGTGTGACAGTGATCGGTATGTACAGGAGAGGAGTGTGGAGGTATGACAGTGATAGGTATGTACAGGAGAGGAGTGTGGAGGTATGACAGTGATAGGTATGTACAGGAGAGGAGTGAGGAGGTATGACAGTGATGGGTATGTACAGGAGAGGAGTACGGAGGTATGACAGTGATGGGTATGTACAGGAGAGGAGTACGGAGGTATGACAGTGATGGGTTTGTACAAGAGAGGAGTATGGAGGTATGACAGTGATGGGTATGTACAGGAGAGTAGTACGGAGGTATGACAGTGAAGGGTATGTACAGGAGAGGAGTGTGGAGGTATGACAGTGATCGGTACGTACAGGAGAGGAGTACGGAGGTATGACAGTGATGGGTACGTACAGGAGAGGAGAACGGAGGTATGACAGTGATGGGTAGGTACAGGAGAGGAGTACGGAGATATGACAGTGATGGGTATGTACAGGAGAGGAGTACGGAGGTATGACAGTGATCGGTATGTACAGGAGAGGAGTACGGAGGTATGACAGTGATGGGTATGAAAAGGAGAGGAGTGTGGAGGTATGACAGTGATCGGTATGTACAGGAGAGGAGTGTGGAGGTATGGCAGTGATCGGTATGTACAGGAGAGGAGTGTGGAGGGTATGACAGTGATCGGTGTGTACAGGAGAGGAGTGTGGAGGGTATGACAGTGATGGGTGTGTACAGGAGAGGAGTGTGGAGGTATGACAGTGATCGGTATGTACAGGAGAGGAGTACGGAGGTATGACAGTGATGGGTATGTACAGGAGAGGAGTATGGAGGTATGACAGTGATGGGTATGTACAGGAGAGGAGTACGGAGGTATGACAGTGATCAGTATGTACAGGAGAGGAGTGTGGAGGTATGACAGTGATCGGTATGTACAGGAGAGGAGTGTGGAGGGTATGACAGTGATCGGTATGTATAGGAGAGGAGTGTGGAGGGTATGACAGTGATCGGTATGTACAGGAGAGGAGTGTGGGGGGTATGACAGTGATCGGTATGTACAGGAGAGGAGTACGGAGGTATGACAGTGACGGGTATGTACAGGAGAGGACTACGGAGGTATGACAGTGATGGGTATGTAAAGGAGAGGAGTACCGAGGTATGACAGTGATTGGTATGTACAGGAGAGGAGTACGGAGGTATGACAGTGATGGGTATGTACAGGAGAGGAGTACGGAGGTATTACAGTGATCAGGATGTGCAGGAGAGGAGTACGGAGGTATGACAGTGATGGGTACGTACAGGAGAGGAGTATGGAGGTATGACAGTGATCGGTATGTACAGGAGAGGAGTACGGAGGTATGACAGTGATCAGTATGTACAGGAGAGGAGTACGGAGGTATGACAGTGATTGGTATGTACAGGAGAGGAGTGTGGGGGGTATGACAGTGATCGGTATGTACAGGATAGGAGTACGGAGGTATGACAGTGATGGGTATGTACAGGAGAGGAGTACGGAGGTATGACAGTGATGGGTATGTACAGGAGAGGAGTACGGAGGTATGACAGTGATGGGTATGTACAGGAGAGGAGTGTGGAGGTATGACAGTGATCGGTATGTACAGGATTGGAGTACGGAGGTATGACAGTGATCGGTATGTACAGGAGAGGAGTACGGCGGTATGACAGTGATCGGTATGTACAGGAGAGGAGTGTGGGAGGTATGACAGTGATGGGTATGTACAGGAGGAGTACGGAGGTATGACAGTGATCGGTATGTACAGGAGAGGAGTACGGAGGTATGACAGTGATGGGTATGTACAGGAGAGGATACGGAGGTATGACAGTGATGGGTACGTACAGGAGAGGAGTGTGGGAGGTATGACAGTGATGGGTATGTACAGGAGAGGAGTATGGAGGTATGACAGTGATCGGTATGTACAGGAGAGGAGTGTGGGGGGTATGACAGTGAACAGTACGTATAGGAGAGGAGTGTGGAGGTATGACAGTGATGGGTATGTACAGGAGAGGAGAACAGAAGTATGACAGTGATCGGTATGTACAGGAGAGGAGTGTGGAGGTATGACAGTGATCGCTATGTACAGGAGAGGAGTGTGGAGGTGTTTCAGTAATCGTTATGTACAGGAGAGGAGTGTGGAGGTTTGACAGTAATCGGTACGTGCAGGAGAGGAGTGGTGGAGGTATGACAGTGATGGGTATGTATAAGAGAGGAGAACGGAGGTATGACAGTGATTGGTATGTAGAGGAGAGGATTATGGGAAGAATGACAGTGATTGGTATGTACAGGAGAGGAGTGTGGAGGTATGACAGTGATTGGTATGTACAGGAGAGGAGTATGGAGGTATGACAGTGATCAGTATGTACATGAGAGGAGTACGGAGGTATGATAGTGATGGGTATGTAAAGGAGAGGAGTACGGAGGTATGACAGTGATGGGTATGTACAGGAGAGGAGTAGGGAGGTATGACAGTGATCGCTATGTACAGGAGAGGAGTGTGGAGGTGTGTCAGTAATCGTTATGTACAGGAGAGGAGTGTGGAGGTTTGACAGTAATCGGTATGTGCAGGAGAGGAGTGGTGGAGATATGACAGTGATGGGTATGTTCAGTAGAGGAGTACGGAGGTATGACAGCGATCAGTATGTATAAGAGAGGAGAACGGAGGTATGACAGTGATTGGTATGTAGAGGAGAGGAGTATGGGAAGAATGACAGTGATTGGTATGTACAGGAGAGGAGTGTGGAGGTATGACAGTGATCGGTATGTACAGGAGAGGAGTATGGAGGTATGACAGTGATCAGTATGTACAGGAGAGGAGTGTGAGGGTTATGACAGTGATCAGTATGTACATGATGTACATGAGAGGAGTACGGAGGTATGATAGTGATGGGTATGTAAAGGAGAGGAATACGGAGGTATGACAGTGATGGGTATGTTCAGTAGAGGAGTACGGAGGTATGACAGTGATCGGTATGTACAGGAGTGGAGTACGGAGGTATGACAGTGATCGGTATGTACAGGAGAGGAGTGTGGGGGGCATGACAGTGATCGGTATGTACAGGAGAGGAGTACGGAGGTATGACAGTGATGGGTATGTACAGGAGAGGAGTACGGAGGTATGACAGTGATGGGTATGTTCAGTAGAGGAGTACGGAGGTATGACAGTGATCGGTATGTACAGGAGTGGAGTACGGAGGTATGACAGTGATCGGTATGTACAGGAGAGGAGTGTGGGGGGTATGACAGTGATCGGTATGTACAGGAGAGGAGTACGGAGGTATGACAGTGATGGGTATGTACAGGAGAGGAGTACGGAGGTATGACACTGATCGGTATGTACAGGAGAGGAGTACGGAGGTATGACAGTGATGGGTATGTACAAGAGAAGAGTACAGAAGTATCACAGTGATCGGTATATACAGGAGAGGAGTACGGAGGTATGACAGTAAAGGGTATGTACAGGAGAGGCGTGTGGAGGTGTGACAGTGATCTGTATGTACAGGAGAGTAGTACGGAGGTATGACAGTGATCTGTATGTACAGGAGAGGAGTATGGAGGTATGACAGTGATGGGTATGTACAGGAGAGGAGTACGGAGGTATGACAGTGATGGGTATGTACAGGAGAGGAGTGTGGGAGGTATGACAGTGATCGGTATGTACAGGAGAGGAGTGTGGTGGGTATGACAGTGATCAGTACGTATAGGAGAGGAGTGTGGAGGTATGACAGTGATGGGTATGTACAGGAGAGGAGTACGGAGGTATGACAGTGATCGGTATGTACAGGAGAGGAGTGTGGAGGTATGACAGTGATCGGTATGTACAGGAGAGGAGTGTGGAGGTGTGTCAGTAATCGTTATGTACAGGAGAGGAGTCTGGATTTGTGACAGTAATCGGTATGTGCAGGAGAGGAGTGGTGGAGGTATGACAGTGATGGGTATGTTCAGTAGAGGAGTACGGAGGTATGACAGTGATCAGTATGTATAAGAGAGGAGAACGGAGGTATGACAGTGATTGGTATGTACAGGAGAGGAGTATGGGAAGTATGACAGTGATTGGTATGTACAGGAGAGGAGTGTGGAGGTATGACAGTGATCGGTAAGTACAGGAGAGGAGTATGGAGGTATGACAGTGATCAGTATGTACAGGAGAGGAGTGTGGGGGTTATGACAGTGATCAGTATGTACATGAGAGGAGTACGGAGGTATGATAGTGATGGGTATGTAAAGGAGAGGAGTACGGAGGTATGACAGTGATGGGTATGTACAGGAGAGGAGTATGGAGGTATGACAGTGATCGGTATGTACAGGAGTGGAGTACGGAGGTATGACAGTGATCGGTATGTACAGGAGAGGAGTGTGGGGGGTCTGTCAGTGATCGGTATGTACAGGAGAGGAGTACAGAGGTATGACAGTGATGGGTATGTACAGGAGAGGAGTACGGAGGTATGACACTGATCGGTATGTACAGGAGAAAAGTGTGGAGGTATGACAGTGATTGGTATGTACAGGAGAGGAGTACAGAGGTATGACAGTGATTGGTATGTACAGGAGAGGAGTGTGGAGGTATGACAGTGATCGGTAAGTACAGGAGAGGAGTATGGAGGTATGACAGTGATCAGTATGTACAGGAGAGGAGTGTGGGGGTTATGACAGTGATCAGTATGTACATGAGAGGAGTACGGAGGTATGACAGTGATTGGTATGTACAGGAGAGGAGTATGGGGGGTATGACAGTGATCGGTATGTACAGGAGAGGAGTGTGGAGGTATGACAGTGATCGGTATGTACAGGAGAGGAGTGTGGAGGTATGACAGTGATCGGTATGTACAGGAGAGGAGTACGGAGGTATGACAGTGATTGGTATGTACAGGAGAGGAGTATGGGGGGTATGACAGTGATCGGTATGTACAGGAGAGGAGTGTGGAGGTATGACAGTGATCGGTATGTACAGGAGAGGAGTGTGGAGGTATGACAGTGATCGGTATGTACAGGATAGGAGTACGGAGGTATGACAGTGATGGGTATGTACAGGAGAGGAGTACGGAGGTATGACAGTGATGGGTATGTACAGGAGAGGAGTACGGAGGTATGACAGTGATGGGTATGTACAGGAGAGGAGTGTGGAGGTATGACAGTGATCGGTATGTACAGGATTGGAGTACGGAGGTATGACAGTGATCGGTATGTACAGGAGAGGAGTGTGGAGGTATGACAGTGATTGGTATGTACAGAATAGGAGTACGGAGGTATGACAGTGATTGGTATGTACAGGAGAGGAGTATGGGGGGTATGACAGTGATCGGTATGTACAGGAGAGGAGTGTGGAGGTATGACAGTGATCGGTATGTACAGGAGAGGAGTGTGGAGGTATGACAGTGATCGGTATGTACAGGATAGGAGTACGGAGGTATGACAGTGATCGGTATGTACAGGAGAGGAGTACGGAGGTATGACAGTGATGGGTATGTACAGGAGAGAAGTACGGAGGTATGACAGTGATGGGTATGTACAGGATTGGAGTACGGAGGTATGACAGTGATCGGTATGTACAGGAGAGGAGTACGGCGGTATGACAGTGATCGGTATGTACAGGAGAGGAGTGTGGGAGGTATGACAGTGATGGGTATGTACAGGAGGAGTACGGAGGTATGACAGTGATCGGTATGTACAGGAGAGGTGTACGGAGGTATGACAGTGATGGGTATGTACAGGAGAGGAGTACGGAGGTATGACAGTGATGGGTATGTACAGGAGAGGAGTGTGGGAGGTATGACAGTGATCGGTATGTACAGGAGAGGAGTGTGGGGGGTATGACAGTGATCAGTACGTATAGGAGAGGAGTGTGGAGGTATGACAGTGATGGGTATGTACAGGAGAGGAGTACGGAAGTATGACAGTGATGGGTATGTACAGGAGAGGAGTACGGAGGTATGACAGTGATCAGTATGTACAGGAGAGGAGTGTGGAGGTACGACAGTGATCGCTATGTACAGGAGAGGAGTGTGGAGGTTTGACAGTAATCGGTATGTGCAGGAGAGGAGTGGTGGAGGTATGACAGTGATGGGTATGTTCAGTAGAGGAGTACGGAGGTATGACAGTGATCAGTATGTATAAGAGAGGAGAACGGAGGTATGACAGTGATTGGTATGTAGAGGAGAGGAGTATGGGAAGAATGACAGTGATTGGTATGTAGAGGAGAGGAGTGTGGAGGTATGACAGTGATCGGTATGTACAGGAGAGGAGTATGGAGGTATGACAGTGATCAGTATGTACAGGAGAGGAGTGTGGGGGTTATGACAGTGATCAGTATGTACATGAGAGGAGTACGGAGGTATGATAGTGATGGTTATGTAAAGGAGAGGAGTACGGAGGTATGACAGTGATGGGTATGTACAGGAGTGGAGTACGGAGGTATGACAGTGATCGGTATGTACAGGAGAGGAGTGGGGGGGTATGACAGTGATCGGTATGTACAGGAGAGGAGTACGGAGGTATGACAGTGATGGGTATGTACAGGAGAGGAGTACGGAGGTATGACACTGATCGGTATGTACAGGAGAAAAGTGTGGATGTATGACAGTGATTGGTATGTACAGGAGAGGAGTACGGAGGTATGACAGTGATGGGTATGTACAGGAGAGGAGTACGGAGGTATGACAGTGATGGGTATGTACAGGAGAGGAGTGTGGAGGTATGACAGTGATCGGTATGTACAGGAGAGGAGTACGGAGGTATGACAGTGATGGGTATGTACAGGAGAGGAGTACGGAGGTATGACAGTGATGGGTATGTACAGGAGAGGAGTACGGAGGTATGACAGTGATGGGTATGTACAGGAGAGGAGTGTGGAGGTATGACAGTGATCGGTATGTACAGGAGAGGAGTACGGAGGTATGACAGTGATGGGTATGTACAGGAGAGGAGTACGGAGGTATGACAGTGATCGGTATGTACAGGAGAGGAGTACGGAGGTATGACAGTGATGGGTATGTACAGGAGAGGAGTACGGAGGTATGACAGTGATGGGTATGTACAGGAGAGGAGTACGGAGGTATGACCGTTCCCAGGGAGGAGTATCTCAGGAAGGGTCTATACTCCACCATAACTCTGGTTCTCGGAGTGTCAGGTCCCAGCGGGTTCTCCTGGTGTCTCTCCTGTTATTCTGTCTCGGACCAATCAGAGGAACATGGTGGGAGATCGGCCTGAATGTCCTTCCTAGGAGGGAATACCGGAGCCATTCTGAGGCCCATTTAATGGCCGGCAATGAGGAGGAAACCAACACTGAGAAGTAGATTGTGATGCCGGATTTACTGAAATCCTAGATCAGCAGTATAGTTCCTCCAACATTTGGAGAACGTGGTGACCCTCTTCATCAAGCTTACAGACATCGGCTGATTTTTGCACTGTTATTGGGTTATTTGGTCGGCCATTTTTTGGGGGGGTTTGCATAGTTTTTTTATTGGTCTTGTTGGAAAAGTTGTGGCCGATATGGACAATCGGCCGATTTTCCTGGCAATAATGGGAAGAAGAAGAAAAAGAAGAAAAAGGAAGAAGAAGAAGAAGCAGAAAAAGGAAGAAGAAGGAAGAATGAAGAAGAAGACGATTGCAGACTGTCACATCTAGAAGAGGACATTTTATTCTGCTAAAGTGAATGGATCATCGGAATGGGAGACACCTGAATCCTTCCTATGAACTGGAAGTCCAGTCCGCGATTATATTTTATATGAAAAAGTCTTGCTGTTGCAACAAATGTATCCATTTGTATCCAAAAAAAATATAAAGTATTTGCATTGCTGTCACATTGTATGGTGTGCTCCTCTGTCTCTGGTTTCTTGTCCATTCTTTCGTGACCATTGGTGGCAGCATCCATGGCGGCAACGACCAATTATTTTGTGTATCGGCCGACAATTCAGCCGATAAATGACCTGTCTATGACCTGCTAAAGTGATCGGGTCTACAGCACTAGGATGCCACACTGCTGACACCATACCGGTCCCGGCAGCCATCTTGGATCCTCATACTGGTCAGTGATTTCTGTTCATTCATTTATCTGGCTAATAAAGCCCCCTCTGCTCATACGGTATCACGCTATGGACCTCCTTTTTTCCTGAGCTCCTTTGAGCTCCCACTATCTACAGAGGAGGTGAGCCATCCAGGGACGGCTGATGTAGATTCCAGAGGGACACCAGATCTGACCAGACCTTTAAAGGGGATACCCTGTAACTTTGAGATTGATATCTCTAAATGTGCAGTGTGATTGCGCGTCTGGTGAGTGCGCAGTCTTTACACTTTCCCTTATCACCAACCATTTGGACCAGTCATTTGGATCCGGAAGACCCATAGACACCTTATTATTTGGACTATACCTGACACCGTGCACATGGCGGGTCACTGATTAGTGACGCAATACACTTTTATGTATGTATTTGCACTATGTCACTTTCTCACTTGTTTTTTAGGATTGTTATTTTAATCTATTGATGTTTTATTATATTTAGAAGCTGTTTATTAGGCTTGACATATCATATGATGATGATGTTTAAGCACTACACCCTGCTATTATATTATTAAGGAATAGGATCCTGACTTACCTATGTGGTGTGAAGTGGAGGAGATCCCATGCTGGTGGTCGTGTGTATAAGATGGAGACGGAGAACCTGTTTGACTGGTTGGAACCAGCTGTAAAATGTCCGAAAACAGGGAAGTGTTTCATGTACAGGATGTAGCATTTCGTACATCTCACACTGGGATTTCCTGGGTTGGTCTCATAATGAGGAACATGAAAATAACTGATGAATACAGAGGGTGCAGTATGGAGAGCAGAGACTACACCGTGTTCCAAATGATTCTGCAAATGATATTTCCTCATTTCCCTCAATAATTGATGTAAATATCAGTCGGCAGAATTCTCAGGTTATCAGCTATGAAGAGGACAATTCACATTTTATTGAACAAACCTCCTAATGATAACAGGATTTGTGTTCCGGATTATTCCGCACAGGAAGTTTCCAAACACTTTCTAGGTTGTAAAGAACTGAAAATTGTCATTTGTTGTGTTTGCAGCAGATTTACTGAAATCAAAAGCTTTTCAATCAAACTTTTCCCAACATTGTAACTTTGTAAACATTTGAAGCGGTCACGTTACATTGTAACATAGGAGCCCTTATCTGATAGCAGATCACAAGTCTGGCATCCATTGAACTTGGCAGTTTTTGGACAGTTTCTGCTTGAATTTGTTTGCAAGATGTCAGAATAGCCTCCCAGAGCTGCTGTTTGGATGTAAACTGCCTCCCACCCTCATAGATCTTTTGCTTGAGGATGCTCCAAAGGTTCTCAATAGGATTGAGGTCAGGGGAGGATGGAGGCCACGCCATGACTTTCTCTCCTTTTATCCCCATAGCAGCCATTGATGCAGAGTTATTCTTTGCAGCATGAGATGGTGCATTGTCATGCATGAAGATGATTTTATTACGGAAAGCATAGTCCTTCCTTCTGTACCAGGGAAGAAAGTGGTCAGTCATAAACTCCACATACTTTGCAGAGGTCATCTTTACACCTTCGGGGACCCTAAAGGGGCCGACCAGCTCTGTTCCCATGATTCCGGCCCAAAATATGACTCCACCACCGCCTTGCTGACGTTGCAGCCTTGTTGGAACAGGGTGGCCGTCCACCAACCATCCACTACTCCATCCATCTGGACCATCCAGGGTTGCACGGCACTCATCAGTGAACAGGACTGCTTGAAAATGAGTCTTCATGTATTTTTCTGCCCAATGCAGCCGTTTCTGCTTGTGAGCATTGGTTAGTGGTGGCCGAATAGAAGGTTTCTGCACAGTTGCAGGACTCTGGAGGACTCTACACCTTGATGTCCGTGGGACTCCAGAGGCACCAGCAGCTTCAAATATCTGTTTGCTGCTATGTAATGGGATTTTAGCAGCTGCTCTCTTGATCCAATGCATGGATCTGGCAGAAATCTTCCTCAATGTGCCTTTATCTGCACCAACCCGTCTGTGCTCTGAATCAGCCACAAATCTCTTCATAGTGCGATGATCACGCTTACGTTTTTCTGAAATATCGAATGTTTTCATCCCTCGTCCAAGGCATCGAACTGTTTCACTCTTTTCGGCAGCAGAGAGATCCTTTTTCTTCCCCATATTGCTTGAAAATGGTGCTCTGCTTAACCCCTCCCCCTCCGGAGGATTTACCCCCCTTCCTGACCACACCTCTTTTTGCTACTCGGCGCTGCACTAATGCAACTGACAAGTGCGCGGTCGTGCAACACTGCACCCAAACAAAATTTACGTCCTTTTTTTTTACACAAATAGAGCATTCTTTCGGTGTTATTTGATCACCTGTGCGCTTTTTATTTTTCACGCTATAAACAAAAAAAGACCAAAAATTTTGAAGAAAAACAATATTTTGTACTTTCGGCTATAAAATATATAAAGTAACCTCAAAGTTAGTTATAAATTTCACCAAAATGTCTCCCGCTCCATGTTTATGGGAAAAGGACCCCAATAAGTGGGTATTGATTGCTGTGTGTGACCGTTATATCGTCTGCAGACTATGGGATAGATACTGCAATTTACACCATTTTTTTGCTATACAGCGCTTTGCTAGTTTAACGGACAATTGCGCGGTCATGCAACACTGCACCCAAATTAAATTTACATCCTTTTTTCCCACAAACTGAGCTTTCTTTCGGTGGTATTCGATCGCCTGTGCGGTTTTTATTTTTTGTGCTATAAAAAAAAAAGTCTGACAATTTTGAAAAAAAAAAAACAATATTTTGGACTTTTTGCTATAAAACATGTCCAGAAAAAAAATCAAATTTAGTCATAAATTTCGGCCAAATGCATTCTGCGACATGTCTTTGCTAAAAGAAATCCCAATACGTGTAAATTAATTGGTTTACGTGAAAGTTATAGCGTCTACAAATGGCGGGAAAGATACTGGGATTTTTTTTATTATACTTATGGCGGTGATCAGCGATTTATGACAGTGATCAGCGATTTATGGCGGTGATCAGCGATTTATGACAGTGATCGGCGACCTATGGCGGTGATCAGCGATTTATGACAGTGAACAGCAACTTATGGCGGTGATCAGCGATTTATGACAGTGATCGGCGACCTATGGCGGTGATCAGCGATTTATGACAGTGAACAGCGACTTATGGCGGTGATCAGCGATTTATGACAATGAACAGCGACTTATGGCGGTGGTCAGCGATTTATGACAGTGAACAGCGACTTATGGCGGTGATCAGCGATTTATGACAGTGAACAGCGACTTATGGCGGTGATCAGCGATTTATGACAGTGAACAGCGACTTATGGCGGTGATCAGCGATTTATGACAGTGAACAGCGACTTATGGCGGTGATCAGCGATTTATGACAGTGATCAGCGATTTATGACAGTGATCAGCGACTTATGGCGGGACTGCGGCGGACATTGTGACACTGGGGGGGGAACTGACTTTGGGTCACTCACATCCTCAGTGACACCAATATAGTGATGAGTGCAAAAACAAAACCCTGCCACTACTAATGGCACTGGGGAGGAAGGGGTTCACTTTTTTATTCAATGAAAGGGTTAACTGTGTGGGGGGAGTGTTTTACTAGGGGGCGGGGCGGGGGTGTGTACTGCACAGGGACATGCTGATCCCGGGAGATAAAGTCTTCTCTCAGGATCAGCCTGCTCTGAACTGACAGATGACAGAGCTACAATGTAAATACTGCCGCCGTGCTATCTGTCAGTGATTACCGGTAATCGCCTGGAGTCGGCGGGTAATGACCGGCTGGGATCCGGTGATGGCCTCCCGCTGCCTCCATCAACGGGACGGGTAGGGCGGGCACGTGCCTTGCGCGCCCCCTACCTGTTTTGCACAGCGACATTAAAAGACAGGTGCCGCTCTGACACAGTAAAAACACTGCGGCGGGTGACAAGCGGGTAATAATGGGGAACGCCGTCCTTTAGTAGTTTTTCCTTCAGTTGGGCTCACCGGCCAATCTAATTATCTTTGGTGTCCCAGATTGTTTTCAGTGATCAAAAGAGCCCTGACACACAATGCCATCCATGAGTTACACTGAAAAACAAAAGATTTCATCTTTGTGACACTTAAATAGAGTTTGCAGAATAATTTGGAACGCGATGTAGATGGTGTAACGGAACCGGTACCCGACCACACTTGGGTATATTCCGTTATCCTGCAGCTTCCCCTGTCCAAACACCATCCACGGACCACACCCTGAAATCCCTCAGGAAATAGACAGCACCCAGCTCTTAATACAGGAAGCCAACTCTTTATTTTAACACAAAACACAGAATATATACAGAGGGCGGGGAAACACAACCAGGAACAGGAAATACATCATCAGCCCACCCTATCAGTGGGAAGGGCTACAGGGAACCACCCCAACCAACCCAAGACACAGAACAATGGGATGAAGCACATGGCATAGAACAATAGGCAACCACATGGCAGGGACAATACAGGGACACATGCATCCCATAATAGTTGGCTGGACAGGAAGACACAGCACAATGGGGGGGGAGCACATGGCAAACAGACAATGGACAGCCATGTGGCCTAGACAAAGGAACACACACTATACACAAGACTCAGACATTCACATACACACCCTGTACCCCTTAACAGGCATAGGGGGGGGTGAAACATAATGATTTGGGGAGATGATACAGAGGTCCCCCCACCCCCAAAAGTCACTCCTGTCACACCCCCCACACACAAATCACCTACCTCCCCCCACACACACAGATCGCCTACCTCCCCCCACACACAGATTACCTACCTCCCCCTCCACACACACAGATCACCTACCTCCCCCCCACACACATATCACCTACCTCCCCCCACACTGATCACCTACCTCCCCCCACACACAGATCACCTACCCCCACACACACAGGTCACCTACCTCCCACCACACATAGATCACCTACCTCCCCCCACACAGATCACATCCCCACAACACACACAGATCACCTACCTCCCCCCCACACACAGATCACCTACCTCCCCCCACACAGATCACCTCCCCACAACACACACAGATCACCTACCTCCCCCCCACACACAGATCACCTACCTCCCCCCACACAGATCACCTCCCCACAACACACACAGATCACCTACCTCCCCCCCACACACAGATCACCTACCTCCCCCACACACAGATTACCTACCTCCCCCTACGCAGACAGATCACCTACCTCCCCTCAACACACAGATCACCTACCTCAAAGGACATTGACCAACCCCCACACCAATACACAAACAGTACATCCCATAATAGTTGGCTGGACAGGAAGACACAGCACAATGGGGGGAGCACATGGCAAACAGACAATGGAAAGCCATGTGGCGGAGAACAAAGGAACACACACTATACACAAGACATTCACACACTGTACCCCTTTACAGGCACAGGGGGCCTTAAACATAATGGGAATTTGGGGAGATGATGCAGAGGTCACCCCACCCCCAAAAGTCACTCCCGTCACAGATGGTGCCGGTCCAAATATTATTATTATTATACAGGATTTATATGGCGGCAGAAGGTTTGCTCAGCGCTGTACATTATAGTGGGGACAGGACATGAGACAATACAGTAACAATACAATACACGAGGGGTGCGAGGGCCCTGATCCTGGGAGCTTACAATCTAGGAGGGAGGGGGTAGTGGTACAGGAGGAAGTGGTTGTGGGGGATGGAGTGGTAGGAGGAGTGGAGGAGATCGGCTGTTAGGTGAGGGTGGGGTAGGCTTCCCTGAAGAGATGAGTTTTCAGGCTGCGCCTAAAAGTGAGGAGGGTAGGTGACAGTCTGATGGATTGGGGTAGGGAGTTCCAGAGGATGGGGGAAGTCCTGGAGAAGTCCTGCAGTCGGGCGTGGGAGGAGGAGACCAGGGAGATAGAAAGTAGGAGGTCTTGTGAGGAGCGAAGATTACGGGTTGGGTGGTATTTGGGTATCAGGTCGGTGAGGTAGTTTGGGGCGGAGTTATGAATGGCTTTGTATGTCAGAGTTAGTAGTTTGAATTTAATGCGTTGGGCAATCGGGAGCCTGTGGAGGGAATGATAGAGGGGGGTGGAGCCAGTGGAGGGAATGACAGAGTGGGGTGGAGGCCAGTGGACGGAATGACAGAGGAGGGTGGAGCCAGTGAAGGGAATGACAGAGGAGGGTGGAGCCAGTTAAGGGAATGACAGAGGGGGTGGAAGCCAGTGGAGGGAATGACAGAGGGGGGTGGAGCCAGTGGAGGGAATGACAGAGGGGGGTGGAGGCCAGTGGAGGGAATGACAGAGGGGGTGGAGCCAGTGGAGGGAATGACAGAGGGGGGTGGATGACACTGAGTGGAGGCCAGTGGAGGGAATGACAGAGAGGGGGTGGAGCCAGTGGAGGGAATGACAGAGGTGGGTGGAGCGAGTGGAGGGAATGACAGAGGGGGGTGGAGCCAGTGGAGGGAATGACAGAGGGGGGTGGAGCCAGTGGAGGGAATGACAGAGGGGGGTGGCAGAAGCGGAGCGGTTGGTGAGGTGGATGAGTCTGGCTGCTGAGTTCAGGATACACTGAAGCGGGGATAGTCTGTGTTGAGGGAGGCCGGTGAGGAGGTCGGCCGGTGATGAGGGAGGTCGGTGATGAGGGAGGTCGGTGAGGAGGGAGGCCGGTGATGAGGGAGACCGGTGAGGAGGGAGGTCGGTGAGGAGGGAGACCGGTGAGGAGGGAGGTCGGTGAGGAGGGAGGCCGGTGATGAGGGAGGCCGGTGATGATGGAGGTCGGTGAGGAGGGAGGCCGGTGATGAGGGAGGTCAGTGAGGAGGGAGGCCGGTGATGAGGGAGACCGGTGAGGAGGGAGGTCGGTGAGGAGGGAGGTCGGTGATGAGGGAGGCCGGTGATGATGGAGGTCGGTGAGGAGGGAGGTTGGTGATGAGGGAGGCCGGTGATGAGGGAGGTCGGTGATGAGGGAGGCCGGTGATGATGGAGGTCGGTGAGGAGGGAGGCCGGTGAGGAGGGAGGCCGGTGAGGAGGGAGTTGCAGTAGTCCAGACGTGAGATAATAAGGGAGAAGCTGGAAAGTATAAATGCTGGAAAATCTGCAAAAAAAATGTATTGTGAGCTCAGGGAACAAGAAATGTACCATGACAAGCAACGTGTGTGACCAGTACATTGCAACTGAAGAAGTGAGACCACACAACACATAGCTGGGGACCATCAGCAAGTTGTGTGGATCCAGAAATGAAATGGAACAATGATACCGGGGGGGGGATCACCCGTACATGAGGTGTGGATCCAGAAATGAAATGGAACAATGATACCGGGGGGGGGATCACCCGTACATGAGGTGTGGATCCAGAAATGAAATGGAACAATGATCCCGGGGGGAGGGGGGATCACCCGTACATGAGGTGTGGATCCAGAAATGAAATGGAACAATGATACCGGGGGGGGGGGGGGCGTCACCCGTACATGAGGTGTGGATCCAGAAATTAAATGGGACAATGATCCCGGGGGGGATCACCCGTACATGAGGTGTGGATCCAGAAATGAAATGGAACAATGATCCCGGGGGGGGGGAGATCACCCGTACATGAGGTGTGGATCCAGAAATGAAATGGAACAATGATCCCGGGGTGGGGGATCACCCGTACATGAGGTGTGGATCCAGAAATGAAATGGAACAATGATCCCGGGGGGGTTGGGATCACCCGTACATGAGGTGTGGATCCAGAAATGAAATGGAACAATGATCCCGGGGGGGGGGATCACCCGTACATGAGGTGTGGATCCAGAAATGAAATGGAACAATGATCCCGGGGGGATCACCCGTACATGAGGTGTGGATCCAGAAATGAAATAGAACAATGATCCCGGGGGGGGGGGGAGTTCACCCGTACATGAGGAGTGGATCCAGAAATGAAATGGAACAATGATCCCGGGGGGGGGGATCACCTGTACATGAGGTGTGGATCCAGAAATGAAATAGAACAATGATCCCGGGAGGGATCACCCGTACATGAGGTGTGGATCCAGAAATGAAATGGAACAATGATCCCGGGGGGGGGGGGGATCACCCGTACATGAGGTGTGGATCCAGAAATGAAATAGAACAATGATCCCGGGAGGGATCACCCGTACATGAGTTGTGGATCCAGAAATGAAATGGAACAATGATCCCGGGGGGGGGATCACCCGTACATAAGGTGTGGATCCAGAAATGAAATGGAACAATGATCCCGGGGGGGGGATCACCCGTACATGAGGTGTGGATCCAGAAATGAAATGGAACAATGATCCGGGGGGGGATCACCCGTACATGAGGTGTGGATCCAGAAGGGGTGATGGTGAAGTAGAAATCTCCTCCTCTATAGGGATCAGGGATGTGATGGATGGCCATGCCATGGAGGTCATGGATTGGATGTTGGGCCCCCACACAGTGAGCAGTGACCGGGGGTCATGATAAGTGATGAGAAGAGCTGCTCTGGGTTCGGTTCGGTTCTGCAGGGTTTGGGGAACACAAAAGATGTTTGGATGCCGAACCCGGAACCATCGAAATTAGGGTAGGTGATCTGTGTGTGGGGGGAGGTAGGTGATCTGTGTGGGGGGAGGTAGGTGATCTGTGTGGGGGAGGTAGGTGATCTGTGTGGGGGGGTAGGTGATCTGTGTGGGGGGAGGTAGGTGATCTGTGTGTTTGGGGGGAGGTAGGTGATCTGTGTGTGTGGGGGGAGGTAGGTGATCTGTGTGTGTGGGGGGGGGCTAGGTGATCTGTGTGTGTGGGGAGGTAGGTGATCTGTGTGTGGGGGGAGATAGGTGATCTGTGTGGAGGGAGGTAGGTGATCTGTGTGTGGGGGGAGGTAGGTGATCTGTGTGTGGGGTAGGTGATCTGTATGTGGGGGGAGGTAGGTGATCTGTGTGTGGGGGGGGGAGTTAGGTGATCTGAGTGTGTGATTGGGAGGGAGGGAGGTGATATGTGTGTGTGGGGGAGGTAGGTGATCTCTGTGTGTGGGGGAGGTAGGTGATCTGTGTGTGTGGGGGGGGGGGGGTAGGTGATCTGTGTGTGAGTGGAAAGGGAGGTGATCGGTGTGTGGGGAGGTAGGTGATCTGTGTGGAGGGGAGGTAGGTGATCGGTGTGGAGGGGGGAGGTAGGTGGTCTTTGTGGGGGGACAGGTAGGTGATCTGTGTGGGTGGAGGTAGGTGATCTGTGTGGGGGGAGGTAGGTGATCTGTATGTGGGGGGAGGTAGGTGATTTGTGTGTGGGGGGAGGTAGGTGATCTGTGTGGGGGGGGAGGTAGGTGATCTGTGTGTGAGAGGAAGTCACGTGATGTGATGTAACCTGTAGAGTGAGACAATGACGTCAAGCTGCTATATAGGAAGTTTACGAGCCGCCATCATCTTTTGTTTTTCAGGTTTTTTTCCCTGTTGTTTTTTACTATTCAGCTTTTTCACCATCTAGTGTCTGCTCTCCATACTGCAGCCTCTGTATCAATCTGTCTGGAATCATTTCCTGTCTCACTTCCTGTCAGTGTCACTTCCTGTCTGTATCACTTCCTGTCTGTGTCACTTCCTGTCAAGAGAACACTTTCTTCCTCTCAGCCATTTTAGATCTGCTTCAAGAAGGTTCAACAGAATCGGTCTCCATCCTGAACACACGGCCACCATAGGGCCAGCATGGGATCTTCTCCATGTCAGAGCACACGGGTAAGTCAGGTGGATCTCCTATTCCTGGTCCCGGCTCCTGTCCCTGCTATAGACGGACCAATCATCTGTGACCGAACCTTCCTCCTCGTCATCGATGATCTGGGTGTATTATGATTATTTATTCCAGGTACTTATATAGCGCCGTCAGTTTATATCTATATTGTACATTCCCATCAGTCCCCGCCCCCGAGGAGCGTACAATCTAAGGGCCCTAACTCACATTCATACATACACATACTAGGGACAACTTAGGAGACAATTCACCTCCCAGCATGTCTTTGTAGTGTAGGAGGAAACCTGAGTACCCGGAGGAAACCCACGCAGGCACAGGGAGAACATGCAAACTCTAGGCAGGTGGTGCCATGGTTGGGATTTGAACCAACAACCCGAGTACTGCCAGGTGGAAGTGCTAACCACTCAGCCACTGTGCTGCCCCGTGCTGTATATATCTCAGCATCTACTTCTCAGTGTTGGTTTCCTCCTCATTGCCGGCCATTAAATGGGCCTCAGAATGGCTCCGGTATTCCCTCCTAGGAAGGACATTCAGGCCGATCTCCCACCATGTTCCTCTGATGTGTCCGAGACAGAATAACAGGAGAGACACCAGGAGAACCCGCTGGGACCTGACACTCCGGGAACCACAGTTATGGTGGAGTATAGACCCTTCCTGAGATACTCCTCCCTGGGAATGGTCATACCTCCGTACTCCTCTCCTGTACATACCCATCACTGTCATACCTCCGTACTCCTCTCCTGTACATACCGATCACTGTCATACCTCCGTACTCCTCTCCTGTACATACCCATCACTGTCATACCTCCGTACTCCTCTCCTGTACATACCCATCACTGTCACACCTCCGTACTCCTCTCCTGTACGTACCCATCACTGTCATACCTCCGTACTCCTCTCCTGTACATACCCATCACTGTCATACCTCCGTACTCCTCTCCTGTACATACCCATCACTGTCATACCTCCGTACTCCTCTCCTGTACATACCGATCACTGTCATAACTCCGTACTCCTCTCCTGTACATACCCATCACTGTCATACCTCCGTACTCCTGTCCTGTACATACCCATCATTGTCATACCTCCGTACTCCTCTCCTGTACGTACCCATCACTATCATACCTCCGTAGTCCTCTCCTGCACATACCGATCACTGTCATACCTCCGTACTCCTCTCCTGTACATACCCATCACTGTCACACCTCCGTACTCCTCTCCTGTACATACCCATCACTGTCATACCTCCGTACTCCTCTCCTGTACATACCCATCACTGTCATACCTCCGTACTCCTCTCCTGTACATACCCATCACTGTCACACCTCCATACTCCTCTCCTGTACATACCCATCACTGTCACACCTCCGTACTCCTCTCCTGTACATACCCATCACTGTCACACCTCCGTACTCCTCTCCTGTACATACCCATCACTGTCACACCTCCGTACTCCTCTCCTGTACATACCCATCACTGTCACACCTCCGTACTCCTCTCCTGTACATACCCATCACTGTCACACCTCCGTACTCCTCTCCTGTACATACCGATCACTCCTTCCTCCGTACTCCTCTCCTGTACATACCGATCACTCATACCTCCGTACTCCTCTCCTGTACATACCCATCACTGTCATACCTCCGTACTCCTCTCCTGTACATACCCATCACTGTCATACCTCCGTACTCCTCTCCTGTACATACCCATCACTGTCATACCTCCGTACTCCTCTCCTGTACATACCCATCACTGTCATACCTCCGTACTCCTCTCCTGTACATACCGATCACCGTCACACCCCCCACACTCCTCTCCTGTACATACTAGCCACCATCGTATCATCTGCAACTCCTCTCTTACATTTACTACCTGCAGTTATGCTCTTCTTCTTAAATTGGGGAATAACTCGATGACTTACATACTTTTCAGACCTTGTGAAATATTCTTGGCTGTTTTGATAATAATACACTTTAATTTGTATTTCATGATAAATCCTGCCTCATCTCTGCCTCTCTACCTGCAGCCTAACAATGAGGCGTGCATGCAGCCACTGATCTATTTCTGGCTTTTGTCTCTCAGACATTCTAATGTTCATTTCTCCAAACGTCCTCCAGGACAGCCTTCCTGAGACAGAGCTCCTCCCTCTGGGACAGGAAACACGTAAGCACAGTACTATAAAAGGCGGACCACCAGGACTCCCTCCTGAGTTTTTATTGTTTCCTCTGCAAGGATGGGTGCTCATCAAGGAACTGATTGTTTGGAAGTCCTGGGCCCTAGAGCTTGCTGGTGGCTCCTGGTCTGTCTTACTTCCTCCTGCCCAACGTGATCCCTTCAGTGGGAGTGGGGCTGTGCTCCTGATATCTTTCCATGCCTCAGTGGATGATGACCATCGGGGATTTCCTGGGGGGTCCAGTACATTTGATGCCTGACGTTCTCCTTCCCGTGCGGGGGGGGGGGCTCCAGCATCCGATGCGCAGTGGGGCAGAGTGACTGCCAAGCAGGTGTGCGAGTAGCCGCAACTTCTGGGTGCTTTCCAGGTACCGGAAGTTCCGGCTGCAGTGATGTCATCGACGGGCACCTGAGACTCATGGTTCCAGTCTCCATAGCAGCACTAGCATCTGGTTAGGCAGCCAGTCTGGTGTACAGACCCAGCAGAGCCTGTGGCGCCACCACAAGAGGGATGGATGGAAGGCGCTGGCACTACTCAGGCATATCCTGGTCCTTCAGGCACTGGCTCCTCTAAGGTAAGCTTGGGGACTCTGATCCCTCTTGCTGACCCTGGTGGGCACACTTCCTTTTCTTGCTCCCCCAGCACAGTGGTTTTTGTATGAGGGGCCCTGGGCTGATTATTTTCTGTATTGTGTTTTTTTTCTTGCTTATTGTAGGTTAAAGTCCAGGACAAGGTGCAGAGTCAGACCCCCAAGAAGAAGTGTGCAGTTTGTGCAGCTAAATTGGGTTCAGCTTGGGAAAAACCCTTATGCTGCAATTGTGTGGCTAGCCTAATTAAGGATAAGTCATTTACAGCCTGCCATAAAGTGCTCACCTCCATTAAGGATGACATGTTGTCTACATTTCAATCTTTAGATCCAGTGAGGAGGGAGTTGCAGTAGTCGAGTCGTGATATGATGAGGGAGTGGATGAGCTGTTTAGTGGTTTCTGAGGTTAAGAACGAGCGGATTTTGGCGATGTTGCGGAGGTGGAACCTGCATGAGTTTGTTAGCGATTGGACTTGGAGATGGAAGGATAGTTTGGAGTCTAGTATGACACCAAGTACTCTGGCTTGCGGGGTGGTTTTGATGGTGGCATGGTTGGACGTGATGGAGAAGTCAGTGGGGGGGTGTGTGCGGGTTGAGGGGAAGACTAGGAGCTCGGTTTTGGAGAGGTTCAGTTTAAGGAAGTGGAGTGTCATCCAGTCTGATATGTCGTTCAGTAGGCTGGTGATTGCGGTGGAGACTGAGGTGGTGAGGCGAGGGGTCGAGAGATAGATTTGCGTGTCGTCAGCATAGAGGTGGTAGTTGAAGCCGTGGGAGTGTATCAGTTGACCAAGGGAGGAGGTGTAGATGGAGAAGAGGGGGGAAGGTGGTAGAGTATCCTTTAGATCCCTATTGGAAAAATGCAGCCGCCACTGGATCCTTGGACCCAATCGGTGGGTTTGGAGGTAGCAGATGCATTAAAAGGGGAGGAGGACCCGGAGGAGGATCCTAGGTCCCGGGTAAATTAAGGCTCATAAGAGGAGGACGGTGAAGTTTGCTCCTCCAGAGGTTCCAGGAACAAATTGCCCCTGGAAGATGTGGACAACCCCCTTTAAGCTATCTACGAAACCTTAGAGATCGAGGAGGAGGACGTTTGCCTATCTAAGCATGACCTCATGTATCAAGGTTTGTATGCTAGAAAGACTAGTGTCTTTCCAGTCCATAGTTCCCTGGTTGATACCATTAGGCAGGAATGGGAAAGCCCTGAGAGGAAACCCTTTTTCTCAAGTAACCTTAAAAGGAGGTTTCCTTTTGAGGATAACAGGTCCCAGCAATGGAACAAGGTTCAGAAATTAGACACCCCCTTATCTAAAGTCTCTAAAAGGACGGACTTAGCATTTGAAGATATGGGGGCTCTGAAAGACCCTATGGATAAAAGGGATGAAGTCTTACTCCGCAGGGCCTGGGATTCCACTTCCATCAGCTTAAGGCCAGCTTTATCGGCTACCTGTGTCACCAGAAATATGGAATGCTGGCTTACACAGTCACATCTCTCAGCAGGGACCTCCAGGCAGCAAATCCTGAAATAATTTCCTTTGCTGTTTAAAGCAGTTGGTTTCCTTGTGGATGCCTCAGCCAAATCAATTAAGCTAGCGGCTTGAACCTCTGCCCTAGTGACTTCAGCTAAAAGGGCATTTTGGTTAAAAACCTGGACAGGGAACTCAGCATTCAAACTGCACCTTTGTGCCTTACCCTTTATTAGCGTTAATCTTTTTGGTCCAGGTCTCGAGGAGGCTCTGGAATGTACGGCCCATAACAAGAGGACATTCCCAGAGAGTAAGAAAAGGTTTTACTCTAGTAGGGTTTTTTGTCGAAAAACACATGCCCAGCAGGCTAAGGAGGTTCAGCCTAAGAAACATTGGACAGGGCACAAAAATAGGGGAAGAGGAGGAATCTTATTCAATCCTCCTCAAGGCCCACCAAGTGTCATCTCAATGACTTGAACGTCCCAATGGAAAGAAGACTGGGGACCTTTCTCCCTCAGTAGGCTTCAATCTTCTCGAATCTGTACATCATGGACTTGATCAAGAAGGGGTTCAGGTTGGAGTTCAACTTCAGTCTCCCCACCAGGTATCTGGTAACCCACCTTCCCAAGGATCGGGAAAGGGTGCAGGCCCTGCGTGTCCTAATTCGGGACCTGGTAGATCAGCAGGTCCTTACCAGAGTTCCCCGGGACGAGCAGGGCAGGGCATGTTATTCCCATGTGTTTGTAATAAAAAAACCCTCAGGCAAGTGACCCTGAGGGCAGATTTGTCATTAAAGGCACCCCCTTGGGTCGCGAACTCACGATCGCTAATGTCTATGCACCAAATTTGGTGCAAGCATACTTCTTTTCCCGTTTTTTCAAAATTATTTATAGGTTTTTATCCCCTCGTTTATTGGTGGGAGGTGATTTTATTTGGTGGCTACCCTCTTTTAGACCAAAGCTCATCCTCGCCATCCTCCCAGGCCTTCCCAAAATCCCTTACCAAAAAATTAGACACCCTTCAACTGGTAGACTCCTGGAGGGCACATAATGTAGGAGCTAGAGATTATTCATTTTACTCCCACCCACATGACTCTTATGCTAGACTAGATTATATCTATTGCTCCCCCATTCTGCTGGCTAACTCTAGGAAAGCTTGCATTCATTTAAGCCCCTGGTCAGATCATAATATTATCGCTCTGTCTATCACTTTTATAGGTCTAGCCCCTACTCCCTACTCCTGGAGACTTAACGACTCTATGCTTACGGATACTAACACCCGCCATGAAGTAGTTACTTCCATTCAAGAATACTTTCAGTCAAACACAACTCCTGATATCTCCCCGGACATCTTGTGGGTAGCCCATAAGGCGTTCCTGCGAGGCCACCTTATTTCTATGGCTTCTTCTATAAATAGAGAGCAATGGAAACAAATTCAGAAACTTATCCGAGAATTAGAATCACATTATAGGGCTCATGATGGCAATCCATCTCTCCGTAACAAACCATGATATCGCAAAAGCGTCTAGAACTGAATACTTTACTTTCCCAAAAAACTAAAAAAGCTCTACGCTGGTCGAAGGCCACCTTTTTATTACATAGTAATTCAGGGTCTACTATGTTCACACAGAAATTAAACAATTCTATACGACCCCCACATATCTACAAGTTACGTACTAAATCCGGCAGTATCTCCTCTCTTCCTCGTGAAGTCCTGGATATTTTTGAAAATTTTTATTCCACCCTGTTAGCTCCCCCGCAACCAACTTCCGCTTCCTCAAATGGCTCATGGCTTGATTCTATCCCCCCCTCTGCTCTCACACCCTCTCAGATATCCTCTCCCAATGCCCCATGCACTTTGAAGGAAATATCCTTGTGATTAGCGCACTAAGAACTTCCACAGCACCGGCCCTGATGGGTTCACGGCCAGTTATTATAAACATTTTGGTCCTACATTGGCTCCCTCTTTGATGTCATTATTCAATGATGTTTTGCAGGGCGGTAGGTTTCCTGAGGAGATACTCTTGGCTAACCTGTCTCTATTACCTAAACCCCTGAAAGACCATCATTTACCTCAAAACTATAGACCAATCTCAGTGATGAACAATGATCTGAAAATATTTAGCCGCATTCTGGCAGATCGGTTGGCCCCTATTATCTCCTCTTTGGTTTCACCGGACCAATTGGGATTTATCCCAGGCAGACTTATCACGGACAATATTCATCTCACATTAAATGTTATTCAGGACGCCAATTTGCATTCTAAAGAAGTTTTGTTGCTGAGCCGGGACATTAACAAGGCCTTTGATAGTGTCCTCTGGCCATACTTGTTTTCATTACTGCAGAAGATGGGCTTTAGTGATGAATTTCTGTCTGGTGTACATGCTTTGTATGACTCCCCCCAAAACAAGAATAAGACTTCCAGGCTGCAATTCTGTATTTTGTACACTAGGCGGAGGTACCCATCAGGGTTGTCCTCTTTCACCCTTATTATTGGCGCTTGTTTTGGAACCCTTGGCAATTGCAATAATCACACTCAGACATTTCTGGTTCCCCATTATTGGTTCACATTTCACAATTTGTATGTATGCAGATGATGTTATGCTTTTCCTTACTAAACTGTTGGTGTCATTGCCTGACTTCTGCTCATTATTGAATGACTTTGTAACAGTATCAGGTCTTACTGTAAATTGTACTAAATCAGTAGTTCTGCCTATTAATGTTCCTGATTCCCTGGGTGCATCTCTCCGCAATTCTTTTCCATTTCGTTGGGCCACAGATCAGATTTCATACCTAGGTATAAACCTCACCCCCAGATACTCAAAATTATTTGCTGCTAATTGGCCACCATGTGTGTCACGCCTCTCACCTCTATTGAAGATCTGGCATGGATCCCCTATCTCATTCTTGGCAGAGTCACGGCAGTAACAATGAATGTCTTCCCTAAATTACTTTATTTAGATCACTCCCAATCCCTGTCTCAAAAACGTTCTTAGATCGCTTTCACAGGATTATTAATCATTTTATTTGGCGTAACAAACGCCCTCGTTTTACTTCATCGGTCCTCTACCGGTCACAATGGGCGGGAGGCCTAGGTCTCCCCAATTTCTGGCTTTACTACCTGTCAGCCCGTTTCGCACAACTATCACAATGGGCGACTATAACTTCCCAGGTCCCGTGGATCAGATTTGAATCTCAGTCTATACATCCGTTCTATTTACCAGGTGTATTCTGGTCCAAAATTCCCCCCCCTCGTTATTGCTCTATAATTCCATTGTTGCCCAATCATTGATGTTTTGGTCCCGTTATAAACTTAAATTGAATCTTGTCTCCTCTGTCTCACCAGGTTCATCATTTTTTGGTGACCCAAATTTTATTACAGCATTCTCATCTTCACAGGTATTCCGTTGGTGGTATGATAGGTCCTTTATTAGGTTATCTGACTTTCAGAGAGGAGGATCTTGTATCACTTTTGAGATGCTACACATACTTTTTGATATTCAGCTTCGTGAATATTATCATTATGGGCAGATTAGACTTTTTTTAATTCACATTTTGGTCTTACGTCTTCATCTCCGATTTCATTTTTTGAATGTATTAGCCGTGACTCTCCTAGGGGCAGGGGTCTTATTTCAGATTTGTATCACCAATTTTTGGTTACTTTCTTTCCCTCACCCCCTCTTTATAGACAGAAATGGGAGGCTGATAGTGATGTCACTTTTTCTGATGAGGATTGGGATTCCATGATGGATAATGTGTGTAAGAGCTCTAGATCTCTTTCTGTCCGTGAGACGGCCCTCAAAGTAATAACCAGATGGTATCATACCCCATCTAGACTACACGCCATGTATCCAGGGATGTCCCACCTTTGTTTCCGGAGCTGTGGCCTTGCTGCTACTCTTGTGCATATATTTTGGGCCTGCCCAAGCCTCTCATTGGTGTAGTGCAAAATTTCTGAAGTTGCCTCTGCAGTGGCAGGTGCTCCGGTGCATCTGTCTATGCAGTCCTGCCTACTGGGAGCCCCTATCTCGGGAGTTCAGACTGAGGTTATGAGGCTAATCCATAGCATTTGTATATCCACCCTATGGGCTATTGCCCTACATTGGAAATCCCTCACAGTACCATTGACCACAGTTCTGCAGAGTTGATGCGGTGATGCTCATGGAGAGAATTCATTATACTCTATTGGATAAGATGCATTTATTTGACAGAAAATGGGAACTTTGGAGAACTCACAGGCATTTACTAGATCAATAAGGACCATTTATGCTTTGATTGATTGAGTTACTTTGTTGGTCGTTTTATAACTCTGCCTACCTCTCTACCTATATTGCTCATGTAGCTGGACAACAAAATAACAAACGGATCACCCTTTCATCCAGCTGTGGTCTAATGCTGTTTAATGCCCATGATACCCAGCCAAGCATAGCCTCTTTGAACAATGCATACACTTACCAACTGCTTATATCTGCAGGCTGACATCTTATTCCCAATAGTCTATCCTTGGCCTGACTCCTATAAAACGGATGTTTAATATCTTGTTTTTGGCCTTTGTGGCTTCTGAAGATGTTCACTGCTCCCCCACATTTTCCTTGGTAACCCGAGTTGGGCCTGCCCAGGACTGTTTTTTTTTTCCATCCATTTATGTCCCAGTGACATAGACAGATGGACAACCTACCTGTTTTCACATCATGGCCTTTTGGCCTCCTGACCTGTTTTGTCAGACATTTCTCTCTCTTTACTAACCTTGCTTCCCCCACTTCTCTCCTTTCTTTCTCTTATTCCTGTCCCAGGGGTGATGATGGCACCATGATGCGACACCTACAATCAGCTTTGCATCTGTCCTTTATCATGGCTCCAATAAATATACTTACCCTGAATGTTCAGGGAATAAAAAAATTAAGGCCTTCAAATCCTTTGCCTCGGCCAAAGCACATGTGGTGTGCCTGCAGGAGACTCATTTCACTGCCAGCCATATGCCGAAATATCTCAGCTCTTCCTACCCACAGGTTTATATGGCTTCTGCCGCAACTAAACACACAGGTGTACTCAAAGCTTTCCACGGCTCTACTCCCTTTACACCCAAGGCAGGGATCTGGGACCCAGAGAGCCATTATATTTTCTAGTGGGTCACCTCCTTGACTCAGAGGTCACTATAGCTTCATACTATGCCTCAATTGCAATCATAACTCCCATTTGCTACAAGTAATAGATTTTAATAAATTAGGTACACTTTTACTATGTGGCAATTCCAGTCAGCTAGTTTATCCCTTTTTAGACAAATCCCCCATAACCTCTTATCCATCCACATCCTCCTTCCAGCAACAACTCCAACAACGCTCTCTCATAGACACATGGCAAGAAGCTAACCCAGCTAGAAGACACTAAACATACTACTCATATCCACATAAAACTTTCTCCCACATTGACCATATATTTCTAACTATAGGTGTGGCAGAACCGTTCCGTCTGGGCTTCCTCATGCAGAGCAATGCGTCTCAGCCAATGGTCCCCTTTTCTGGCAAGTCTTCCAGCGCTCTGTCAAGGCGGGTATTAGAGCTCAAAACCAATCCTTCCCTGCTATCCCAAACTACGAGTCAAAACTTTGTGTAGGGTGAAATGAATGAATCTTTATTAAACACAGCTCAGTATATACAGCTTCACCCCCCCCCCTCCACCCCCACCAGCATCTAGCAGAATTATACTCTGAGACCGGCTCCTATGATGAATCGCAGGCCACTGGACTTTTCTCAAGCCTATCTCTACCAACACTCTCAGCTTCTCAATGTTCTTCCCTGGAAACAAATATTACAGAACTTGAGGTCCTGAACTCCATCAAGTCCCTAAAGTCTAATAAGTGGCCTGGCCCAGACAGCTTACAGCCCTATATTCCAAAATATTTACTAACCTCCTTCCACCTTTATTGGTTAATGCATTTAATGCCTTACTCAAAGGTTATTCTTTCTGCTCAGACTCCCTAACAGCAGTCATTTCTATGCTACCTGAACCCCAATCAGATCACACCACATGGCTTCATTACACACCAATCTCCCTTCTTAACTTGGATGTTAAAATCCTAGAAAAATCCTATCTGCATGGCTGAACTCTCATAGGCACCTTGATACACAAGGATCAGATGGGTTTTAACCCCCCTCTGCCAAGCCGAGACCACAGAGTGATTTTGCTAGAACATGCAGCTTGCATACGCCGCATACCCGGCTGTTTCCTTTCCTTAGACATAAAAAAAGCCTTTGACTCCAATGGATATCACCCCTTTACACCCCCCCAAGGGCTTACTTGAGATATGTGGGTTACAAGTCAGACTTTTTTTCAATACAAAGGGGAATGAGGCAAGGCTGCCCCCCTCCCCCTCCTTTTCTAGCGAATGAACCTTTTAGCACAGCTGATAAGAACTAACACAAATATTAAAGGATTAGAACTTGGCGGTCATCATCATAAGTTATGCTTTTTCTCTGATGACAATCTCCTCTTCATGTCTTCTCCTTTGATCTCAGCACCCAACCTTCTCCAATGCCTGGACCAATTTGCAGTTATTTTGGACCTGGTTGTGAATCCCAAAAAGTCTACAGCTCTTAATATCTCTCTACCCTCCTTAACTGTGTCACAACTACAACGTCCTCCACCCTTCTCTTGGTCCAGTCAATATATTCCTGATTTAGGACCCAAGCTGATGGCAGACCTCAATATTCTATATTCTGCTAACTACCCTCCTATGTTAACACACCTTACCAATCTTATGACATCCTGGTCCAAACTACCCCTCTCATGGATGGGTTGTATCACGGTGGTAAAAAATGACAATTCTGCCCAAAATATTATACCTTTATTGGGTCCTACCCATATATATACCTTTTTGTTTCCTCTGCATATTTAGTGTCGCGCCACCACTTATGTATGGGGCACTATTAAACTGCATCTGCCCAGGTCCATCCGTACCTTACCGAAACTTAGAGTGGTCTGGGGCTTCCAAACTTTGCAAAATATTTCCAAGCTGCACATCTTGCTCAACTCCCTAAATATCATGCAGTAAAAGTGACCCCCTCCCCCCCATGGGTCGCTATAGAGTCAGTAGATTGTGACCCCTTATCAGTTGCCAATTTACTATGGCTACACTCCAGAGACCATCGCTCACTGCAAGACCCAATTACTCAACACTACCTGTCTATCTGGGACAGTCTAAAGCTCTGATACACCTTACAGTCACCCCATAACCCACTCATGGCATACCTCCTCAATCCAGGCTTTTATCCGGCATGGATGCCTCCATCTTCTTTTCATGCTTGTCCTAGAGCTAGTCTAGTTCAACACCAGACTCCTTTATACCCTTCCAAACCCTATGTGACTACCACAAAATATCTAGACCTGAAAGTTTTAGATATCTTCAGATCAATCACTTTTGTTCCTCCCACTTACACACCAACCCCCTCCCTCCCAGACATGACAAGGTTTGAACATATGTAAATGTGACCCCCATGTCAGAGGTTTGATTTCCACCTTATATACACAGCTATCAGCTCCACCACCATGGAGACTAACCACAAAACTCTCATGTCCTGGCAAAAAAGAAAAAAATCACACAGGTGCTGCAAACACCTAGCACATTATTCAAGCCTTAATTTAAAAAAAAAATGTAAAAGACAAAAAACATCCAAAATATGTACATGGAAAAGCCTAAAAAGACACAGTGATGGCCCAAACAGATGGCAGCGTCCGACTGGTGGTGCAGTCAGCCTGCTGATGCATTTCGGGGACGTGTCCCTTTCCTCAGAGCTGAAGCTGACAAGAGTTGATGCCCTAATATATATATATGTGTGACCAGTGCTGCCTATAGCAAAGACCTCTCCCCTCAGGTACCTGGTCCCTGCCCAGATTACTGCATTCATTCCATCCTAATCCCTAACTTGTTTCCATGGCTGCTATGAAGCAGTTACCCACCTTCACATGTGGTGGACCTGCCCGGTTGTTCAAACATATTGGTGCAAAATATTCCATATGCCTACAGTTCTTTATGAAGAAGTTACAGTATATATATCCATCCGGCCACTGCCTCATTTAATAACAAGCCCCAAGAAGTATACCTTATGGTGTGTCTCCAAGCTATGGATGGAAGGAAAGGGATCACCCCACCGGCAAGTGAGAAGAGGGGAGCATGAGTCAGAGCGATTCCAGTGTCAGCCAATACAAGTAAAGGGATGGATGCAGTGTGACCAAGCCCTAGTGGGCGGGGTGAAATGCATCAGAGGGCGTGGCTGGAATAGCAGCTGAGGCCATTCCTCAACACTGGACTGGGATCAGTTGACCAGCGTCCATTCCTTTACTTGCATAAGGCCCAAGAAGTGACACACTGGCAATTCAAACTACTCCTGTAGGTCACCATCACGGCTTATCAAACCATAGTGAAGGCCTGGAAATCCCCCCACCTCAATACCACTGAAACTACGAATAGTGTCACTCGAGCCACGATACATGTCAAAGTAGAAGCCGTCCTATTAGACAGAGTGCATAAAAATGAACAACTATGGCAACCATGGGTTGACCATTTCCTACCCTCAAACTCTGATGAAACCTTACTCTCTTTGTAGTCCTGAGTCCATTAGGTAACCCACTACTCAGTTGCTACTCTATACAGGCACACACCCTCCCCCCTGGGGACCTCCTCTCCTCCCCCCTTATCTGTACCCCTTTCTTCACTACTCTTGCTCTTATCTCTCCATTGCTCTCTTCCTTTTCACCTTTCCTCTCATTAGCTCTTTATCCCTTATGGGGTTTTCCCAATTGGGGGAACCTACACTATCAGTTTGAATTTTCAGTGAGGCGGACAGGTCACCCACTCGTCTGCCACTGATATCTGCATACAGGTTGAAGTACTAAATCTATACTCCCACTGTGAGAGTACCAGAAATGATATTTTAGAGTATATAACATGTTTCAGTCTCTACATTCACTCCTCCCTTGATACTATAGCACTGTTATCTCTTGCTGAAGTTAAAGTAGAGCTCCACCCAAAAGGGGAAGTGCTGCTTTAACTAGTTGCCGACCGAAGGTAGCCAAATGACGGCTGCACTGCAGGAGGCGAGTTCTGGGAGGCCGTCATATGATGTCCTCCCAGAACGCGCTCTCCTGCATGCCCCCCGTGATCTCCATGATTGCTGTGTCCTATGACACGCTGGTCATCGGAAAATGCAATTGCCGGTTCTTGACTGCACTTTCCTCATGCTGTCAGAAAGTACTGCCTGCAGTTGTCAGAGGAGGGAACATCAGGGCACTGATCAGTGCCCTGAGGATCGGTGCCCAGCAGCGCCACCCACCAGTTCCGTGCACAAGTGCCCAGCAGTGCTGCCTGTCAGTGTCACCTATCAGTGCCGTCCTCATTAGTGCTGCCTATCAGTGTTGCCTATCAGTGCTGCCTATCAGTGCAGCCTCATCAACGCCCATCAGTGAAGGAGAAAAATTACCTGTTTGCAAAATTTTATAATAGAAACAAACTTTTTTGCTTTTTTTTTTTTGTTTATAGCGCAAAAAAAATAAAACACCCAGCGTGGAGTAAAGACCACCAAAAGAAAGCTCTATTTGTGTCTAAAAAAAAGATAAAAATGATTACAATGTTGCATGACCACACAATTGTCATTTAAAGTGTGGCAACACTGAAAGCTGAAAATTGGCCTGGTAAGGAGGGGGTATAAGTGCCTGGTAGGCAAGTGGTTAAGGACCCCACTGGCACCTTTTGGGGGGGGTAACCGAAAATGACAGGTACCCGCTCCCACTTCAGCTGCAATCACCTACATGATCAGAAGCGGAAGTTGTCCTCCCCCCTCCCTCCCTGTAGTCTTCTGGGACACATGAAAGGTCCTAGAAGAGTACAGGACCATTCACAAAGCACAGAGATACTCGCACATGCTCAGTGGGCACCCGGATGTGAAGCCGCAAGCTGTCTTAGTTGGGTGCCCACACTGAAGATGCCGGCACTGGAAACACAGGGCGGCCAGTGAAATGGGCTGTGGGGAGGACACCACGAGATCGAGGGAGAGGTAAGTGCCCGTCTTTTAAAAGTCGTCAGCTACAGTT
Source organism: Staurois parvus (assembly GCF_062004578.1). Lineage (NCBI taxonomy): Eukaryota > Metazoa > Chordata > Amphibia > Anura > Ranidae > Staurois > Staurois parvus. The sequence goes on from NW_028317836.1 coordinate 693,006, forward strand.
TTTGTAGCAGCTGACTTATTTTTTATTTTCACTGGAACTCCACTTTAATGTATGAAGATATTATTTGTAGTGTACAAATTACAACCTGTACGTTACCTCTAAGGGTTGTACCCCTTCTGACTTACTGTTGGTGAGTCCTGCAATCACATTGTTATCAGCTCCTTGTAAAACTATTATCTCTTTCCAATAACATCTATGAACAAGAGAAGATATGGATCCCACAATTCCTCTATGCAGGTGAAACTCAAAAAATGAGAATATGGTGCAAAAGTTCATTTATTTCAGTGCAGCAACTTAAAAGGTGAAACTAATATATGAGATAGACTCATTACATGCAAAGCAAGATGCAAGCCGTGATTTGTCATCATTGTGATGATTATGGCTTACAGCTCATGAAAACCCCAAATCCACAATCTCAGAAAATGAGAATATTGTGAAAAGGTGGAATATTCTCGGCTCAAAGTGTCCCACTCTAATCAGATAATTAAGCCATAACACCTACAAAAGGGTTCCTGAGCCTTTAAATGGTCTCTCAGTCTGGTTCAGTAGGAATCACAATCATATGAAAGACTGCTGATCTGACACCATCATTGACACCCTCCATAAGGAGGGAAAGCCTCAAAAGGTCATTGCAGAAGAAGTTGGATGTTCCCAAAGTGCTGTATCAAAGCACATTAATAGAAAGTTATGTAGAAGGGAAAAGTTTTGAAGAAAAAGGTGCACAAGCAGCAGGGATGACCGCAGCCTGGAGAGGATTGTCAGGAAAAGGCCATTCAAAAGTGTTGGAGACTTTCACATGGAGAGGCTCAAAGACCCCGAGTATGGAGGAAGAATGGAAAGGCACAAGGACCCCGAGTATGGAGGAAGAATGGAGAGGCACAAGGACCCCGAGTATGGAGGAAGAATGGAGAGGCACAAGGACCCCGAGTATGGAGGAAGAATGGAGAGGCCCAAGGACCCCGAGTATGGAGGAAGAATGGAGAGGCACACACTGCAAGATGCTTGAAGTCCAGTGTGAAGTTTCCACAGTCTGTGTTGATTTGGGGAGTCATGTCATCTGCTGGTGTTGGTCCACTGTGCTTCATTAAGTCCAGGGTCAACGCAGCCATCTACCAGGAGATTTTGGAGCACTTCATGCTTCCTTCCGCAGACGAGCTTTATGGGGATGCTGACTTCATTTTCCAGCAGGACTTGGCACCGCCCACACTGCCAAAAGCACCAAAACCTGGTTCAATGAGGGATTACTGTGCTTGGCTGGCCAGCAAACTCGCCTAACCTGAACCCCATAGATAATCTATGGGGCATTGCCAAGAGAAAGATGAGAGACATGAGACCGAACAATGCAGAAGAGCTGAAGGCCGCTATTGAAGCATCCTGGTCTTCCATAACACCTCAGCAGTGCCATAGGCTGGTAGCTTCCATGCCACCCCACATTGAAGCAGTAATTGCTGCAAAAGGGGCCCAAACCAAGTACTGAGTACATATGCAGCTTCTACTTTTCAGAGGTCCGATATTGTTCTATGTACAATCCGTGTTTTATTGATTGCATGGAATATTCTCATTTTCTGAGATTGTGGATTTGGGGTTTTCATGAGCTGTAAGCCATAATCATCACAATGAAGCTTGAACTATCTTGCTTTGCATGTAATGAGTCTATCTCATATATTAGTTTCACCTTTTAAGTTGCTGCACTGAAATAAATGAACTTTTGCACCATATTCTCATTTTTCGAGTTTCAACTGTATACTCCACAATTCTCCCATGTGGACACCTCGTAAGTGGTTCTCCAGTATAGACTCCCAGTTTGGGGAACTCATTTAGAAGAAGCCGTCAGCTAAAATCAAACTCACTACTCTACAGTATGGTGAAGACCAAGGAGGCCTAGCAATACCAAATGCTAGACTTTATATTATAGCTGCCCAACTTCAGCATCTTACCAGGTGGGACTTAGTAGACACATTAGATCCCATCCATCGGTTACTACTTCCATCAGATACAGATTTCACATCACTCTCACACTTGTTAATGGGCTTCAGATGGCACCAGTGGGAAAGGCATGATCTCTCATATATTTATTCAAGTCTTTTGACTCTTACCGAAGAATTATAGAAAGAAATGGGAAACAGAGAAAATAAGAGAGAGTGGTGGGAGGTGATTGTGACCTCCATACCTCTCATCTCTCTCTCCTCTTCACAGAAACTCAGTCATTTCTTTTGCATAGATCTTTCAGGACTCCAGCTCAATTGTTCAGCTAGGACAGGAGGGATTTCCCCTTATGACTCCAATTGTAGTGGTGATGTCGGGGATTTGATACATGTTTTGGAGATGTCCAAATTTATTCAAAAAGTACAACGATATGACCAGTATTGTAATGTTGGTATTCAATATTCCTCGGGTGTGCCTCTTGGTGTCAATAGAGGAGGAATTATTTACACCTCCTCCTATTACAAGTCATATAGCAATAGTGAGGCTGTGTGACCATAACAAATATCCCGATCTTGGCTATCATCTCAAACTCCCAGCAGACACCAGTGGGTTGAGCAGGTGATCTCCACATTAACATGTGAAAAATGAACTCTCCAACATTGTAATTCCCCCAGGAGATGTATGTCTGGCAGAACTGGCTGGATACTCCTTGTTCACTCCTAGTTAGTTCTTCATAGGCTTTTAAAATCTTATCTCTTTTAGCCCCATAGAAGGAGAACGGCCAGTTGTATCCTACTGAATGGTAACTACATTGGAGACCTATACTTGGGGTATGATCCTGTAGACACGGGCCTCATTGATCGGTGTCAGCTATCTATGTATGTACTGGGGGGGGGAGTTACTTGCCGTGTACAGCTGAATTGTTCTAGGTTGTTTCTTCTTTTCTCTGTTCATTTGTTTATAAAAGGTAAAAGTGACACCATAGACAAAGCAAGTTATTGTTCTGTATGATCTGTAACAGTGCCACAACCGCCTATACATGAGAATGTATGACTCCATTGTCTGGGCTGAATGTTGGGAATACTGTGCGCACTTATAAACATTCTTAATAAAATCTATTTGATTAAAAAAATACTGTAGATAATGCTGTACATATTCTTTCTATTCATAAGATATATTTAGTAATGAACATTAAAAATAGAAAGTAACTTTATGTAGCCCTATATATAGAATTCTAACTTTTTTCTTTCTCTACAGGTAGATTGATGAACCAAGTTTTTGGGACATTTTGGTCTTCATGAATACAGCTGAGTCACATGGAAAACAAGACATATGGATGTCTTAATAGACCGAAAGTCTTTACTGCAGTTCATTGGAGGATTCACACGGGATACAAGTCATATCTGTGTTCTAAAAGTCATGGTTTGGATCCTCTTCCACATTGATCCAGCAGGAGAAAAGTAATTTCAGTGTTCTGGAAGTGACAATGGCTTTACAATAAAGTCCAACCCAAGTATACATAAGAGGAGTCATTTCAAACTACTTCTTGTTTGTAGATTTTACAATGGAGAGAAAATATATCACACACCAGAAGGTTCACAATGGAGGGAAGCCACATCAGTGTTCTGAATGTGACAAAACTTTTACACACAAGAGAGACCTTACAGTACACCAAAGAGTTCACACTGGAGAGAAGCCATATCAGTGTTCTGAATGTAATAAAGCTTTTTCACGGAAGTCACATCTTATCAGGCACCAGATTGTTCACACTGGAGAAAAGCCATATCAGTGTTCTGAATGTGGTAAAGCTTTTACTCAGAGGTCAGATCTTATCATACACCAGATTGTTCACACTGGAGAGAAGCCATATCTGTGTTCTGAGTGTGACAAAGCTTTTACAAGGAAGTCAAGCCTTATGATACACCAGAGGATTCACACTGGAGAGAAGTCATATCAGTGTTCTGAATGTAATAAAGCTTTTACTCAGAAGTCACATCTTATCAAACACCAGATGATTCACACTGGAGAGAAGCCATATCAGTGTTCTGAATGTGATAAAGCTTTTACAGTGAAGTCAGATCTTATCACACACCAGAGGATTCACACTGGAGAGAAGCCATATCAGTGTTCTGAATGTGATAAAGCTTTTACAGGGAAATCCGATCTTATCAGACACCAGAGGATTCACACTGGAGAGAAGCCATTTTAATGCTCTCAATGTGATAAAACTTTTTCAGTTAATGCTGGTCTAATCTATCATTAGAGGATTCAAAAATTTCAGCATAGGCTATATTCTGGAAGAAAAGAGATATTAAAGAAGTTTCAGGTGTCACAAGTTAGTTTCACATCCCCAATGTCTTCCCACAAGCTAGAGAAGAAGGGAGAAGATAAAATGCTACTTAAAAGAAACAAACTAAAATCTGAGCAAACTGGAATGTAATGATTGGATGAACTGAGTTTAGTGCTTATGTCCATCAATACACAACTAGAAGGGATTTGAATATTTTATCTTTTGACAATTGTTTTAAGATAAGTATCAATAACTGAACAGCTTCCCTCATGATTCTCATCTTTATCTTTTTTATGGAACTTTGAATGAACATGTAATGCATTTTCATGATTCACCAACTGAGTTGTGTTTCCAAGCATTTTCTTCATTTCTGTATCCTGAGGTAATACAAGACCAGCACTGCCTCAGTACCAGAGACTAGGATGGGGTCCAATTGTATCTTACCAAGTCTCTGAAGCCTCAGTGGGAGAGTCCATTCCAGGTTCTTTTGACTATTGATACATGATCAGGCAGGCTTGAGGTCTCCACGTAAGCCCACCTTGTCCACTCCTCCCAATACATGTTCCATCTCCTCTCCCATTATCAATGCCTTCTTTCCACAATTCATCTCTTCTCATAGGCGACAACTTTTCAGGCAGGTCTGCGGCTGTGACACCAGCTAGAAAGAAGTCTCTGCTCAGTGAGAAAACAACATCCCAAGCTGATGCAGGCCTTCCAATACTGAGTTACTGCTGATTTAGGGGATGTATTCAGCAGTAAAACGTAAGCCCAGCTGGCCACTTGTGTTCCATGTGGTTCTGCCAAATGGGATTCCATCAGGTGAAGATCAGAAATCCTTGTTCCATGTTTTCTCTTTCCAGCTATTACTCCTCTCCATAGACTAATCACACAATACAACTGCCAGAGATCTGAACTTACAAAGTGCTGAGTGTGCGGTCATATTCCTACCACTTCTTCCGGGGGACTGACATTCCTCTGATTGGGGTTCACAATAATCACTCTGAGTGCACACATCTCTTTTTGGTGGAAAGTTTGTAAAGAAAACTTCTTCTCCCTGGAAATATTACAACGTTGGCACCAAAGTGTAACTATGGGCAACATCAATAATGACATTAATAATGAAATCTGTCATTAGCAGAGCAGGTTTTGTTTTTCCGAGTCTCCTATTGTTTTATTTTTTTGTTGTCCCTCTAAGTAGATTGTTTGTTTTTTACTACTTCCTGTAGAAGGCCAAGTCTTTTGGGAAAAATGGCAGTTGGAGGGGTTGGGGCAAATCCTATAACACTGCTGGGGGTGCTCACAACTGTCAGTTGTCATTCATATGGGGGGTTGGACCTTATAGAGAACCTGTTGCTGTAACTGCTGTAGAAGCGTTAGCTGAAGTTGGGCTTTACTTGTTGTGTGTCTTACTTATAATCTATCTAAGACTTCCCTGTACAGGGTGACAACGCTGCTGTGTAATGTTCCTGCAGAATGATCAGGGTTGTCACCCTGTTACAGAAGGTGGGAAAATAACAGATGTACAGACAGGACCAACAGCTGATACAACTATGTTGCAGAGGGAACTCTGGGAATGCTAATGACAGATTGCATTACACATTCAGTTAGCAGACTTCCTGCTGTTGGTCTGATGTTTTAATTGTGTTCTGATATTTACTGTCCTGCTGTAAAAGGTGTAAATGATCGCCCGCATGTTTCCTGTAGTAGCAGGGACTACGAACTCATATCAGGAATAGTAGGATGGGTACCTACCTGAGGGGGTCACCTTTTTGAATTTGGAAGAAACATTTCACATGGTTTCTTTCCATTAATGACACCGACAAGGGGAGTCTCACTTCACTAACAATAGGAGAGCCAATCACAGGCCAGTAACATTTCATGGTGTCTCAATGTATTGCAGAATGTTTAATCCCCATTGTTCCAATGGATTCCTAGTCCTTCCAGATGATATTGCTTCTTGTGTGGAAGGAGCACCCTAAAATGGCTTCCCTTCAATTCCACCCATAGCTGTACTTTAGGTAATGTTGCCCCTCCCCCATATCTGTAAGGGAAAGCCTCAATTTCTCCCAATACTCCCCTGGCCTTCCAGTGAGAAGAAACATTTTCTCTGGAGTGGAGATGTTTTATGCAGTGAGCCCTTCATAGACGGGATGGGGAATCTAAGTAATCTAAGATAAGTAAGATGAACCGGTGTACTGGAGTCATGGATCAGATAACCAATGACACCATTGATGGTATAGCAGAGCTGACAGCAGAAGTGGCTCCATCACCTAAGGTGGTGTCACAGAACTGCATGGCAGCTGACTATCTCTCGGAAGATCAAGGCAGAGTCTAAAAACTGGTGTCAGAGAGTGTTGTACATTTATATTAGATCATGAGGATCTCAGAAGGAGATATCTACACAAGGTAAAGGAGTTCCAACAGTCACCTGGGTGGGGGGAAGTGGGATCCATTTTCTTGGATGGGGTTAGTTGGAACTTGGTTGAGTAATATGGTGGCTTTGCTTTTTTATGCACATGATTAAATTCACATTTTAGAACAGAAGATTACTTTAAACCCACAAACATGCTTTATTTTCTAAATCAGAGACTATAATGGTGGTAGTTTCCATTCTCTATCTCACAGGATATTAGCACATCTGTTTATCAAATGCATATTTTCTGTAAAAAAACCCACTAAAGATCATTTTAATACGCTAAAAAAACAATATATGACACAATTTGTTTGGTGAAATGTAAAATATTGTGTTTACATCAAGTATATAGATACTAAACATACCAAACTTGCCAAAATTGTGCGTATTTGTGAAATGGTGACAAACTTCAGTACCAGAAATTGTCCATAGGTGGCGCATTAAAAGCCTTTAGAGGTCACCAGTTTATATAGTGAACCATGAATGATGGCCCTAGAGTTATTCCTCTCTCTCTGGTGTGTGCAGAGATATGTACAATGTGTAGTGTGATTGATGTTTTCCTACATAACCGCACCCAACCCTTGCAATTGCTCATGTATACGGGAACAGGGGGCTTTAAAATGTGTTTTGTGTGTTTTTTTCATTTACAGTGAGTTACTTTACACTTTTCTTTCTCTGAACTTTATTATTGCCATATAGGGGGTTAATAGCCTCGCATGTGATAACATATTGCTGGTCACAGATCCCCTTTAAAGAAACACAAGAGGTCTATCAGACCCCTAATGTCACCTCTGGACCCCAGAAAAGATGGTCAATCACAGATCATGTTTGATCAGCTCCTTGAAGACACGAATGTACATCTGCCAAATCTGTATCTGAGTAGACCATAGAAGCAGCATTAGAAAGAAATGTGAGCATGGCTTCAGTCAGGCGATGGTCCTGGTGGTCATGGTCTTGTTCTCCTTCAGGTCCTCTCACCTTGTAGATGGTGACATGGACTTGTTGTGTGGGAATGAGCAGGAGGGGCTCGGGGTTCTCTTGTACCCAATCAGCTTGTTATGGATAAAATATGAAAGTGTCTTCTGGGAAGTTACAGGGATTTGGAGGTTTAGAGGGTTACATAGGTGGGCGGGGCTGGTTTTAACGAGGGGCGTGTCATATGTTAATCAGTTTATTAGCATAGATGATATAAATGGTATAAATAGATCCTTGAAATGTAAACAATCTATCTCTTTACTTCTGTTGTTAAAGTGTCACATATATATGATGAATAAAGTTGGGTGATATTTTCACAGCACAATACCGTGGTCTGGGTTCTTCTACAACACATCCCCTCAAAAATGTCCTCTTCCAGTTCTAGGAGTCTGGTGGAATGGGACACAAGCTGATGGTATCTCTTAGGCCCCTTGTATATGGGATGTGGGTGCATGCAAGATTTTATTTTTTTACGCAAAGTTGTCAGAGACGAGATATTTCTCACACAAGACATGGATATATGTGGAATTACACCCCCAACACACATTCTGCTACTTCTGGGGATACCACATATGAGAGCATTTTTGGAAGCCTAGCCACGTAAGGGGGTCCAAAATCTAATGACCACGTTCAGGCTTTCAAAGGTCATATTTAGCTTCCTTACTACCTATTCCAGTTTCAGAGGTTCTGAATTGCCAGGAAAGTTCAAACACCTCCCAAATGACCCTTTTTTAGAAAGTAGACACCCCAAAGTATTTGATCAGAGGCACGGTATTTTGCAGATCTAATTTTTATCAAAAGATTTTGAAAAATGCAAAAATTAAATAAAAAATCCATGCGTCGGCCTGCCTGGGTTATATAGCTGCAGCAGCTGCTCCTCCAATTATATATTCTCCAATATACCCCTGGTTACCCAGTTCTGGAAGGGCATCATATGACGTCCTTCCAGAACATGCACTGCAGCGCACCCCCAGGGGTGAGCACCTGGCGACATCCGTGATCACTGAGCCCTACGGACACAACTGATCATGTGATGATGTGGCCTTTTATCACGTGATCAGCTGTATCCAATGACAGAGCAGATCAAGCAGTAAATACAGTTGCTGGTTATCGGTAACCAGCAGATATCAAAGCATATATCAGCACTGATCATCAGTACCTTCATGATCAGTGCCTTGCAGTGCTGCCCAGCAGTGCCTCCCACCAGGATCCAGCAGTGCCACCCATCAGTGCCCCCTGCAAGTGCCACCCAGCAGTGCCGCCTATCAGTGACCATCATTGCATATCAGTGCCTCCTCATCAATGCCCCCCAGTGTCACCTCGTCAGTGCAGCCTATCAGCGCCCATCAGTGCTGCCAATCATTGCCATCTCATCAGTGATGGCTATCAATGCGTCCTATCAGTGGTGCCTCATCAATGCACATCAGTGTTGCCTATCCTTGCCACCTCATCAGTGCCGCCTCATCAATGCACATCAGTGAAGGAGAAAAATTACCTGTTTGCAAAATTTTATAATAGAAACAAAGCAAAGCTTTTTTTTTCAAATGTTTTTCTCTTTTTTTTTTGTTTATAACTCCCCTCCCCCCAGCGGTGATTAAATACCACCAAAGAAAGCTCTATTTGTGTGAAAAAATGATAAACATTTCATATGGCTACAATGTTACATGACCGCGCAATTGTCATTCAAAGTGTGAGAGCGGTGAAAGCTGAAAATTGGTCCGGACAGGAAGGGGGTGACAGTGCCCGGTAGGCGAGGGGTTAAAGGGGGAGGATCTAGAGGCTGAAGGTTTTTTACCTTCAGTGTGATGCTCCTCCCCCTTATACTTATCTGATCCCGATCCAGCACTGTGCACAAGAATAGAAGCTCTCCTGGGTCTCTGACTCCTCATTGGCTGAGATACAGCAGCCAGTGAGGAGGGAGTGGGGGTGGGTCAGACCGTGCTCTGTGTTTCTCATAGTTATATAGAGGCGGCTCGGGAGTGAGCACACATGAGTGCCCCAAAGTAAGCATCTTGCCTGGAGTGCTGGTAGGGGGAACCGGGAAGAGGAGGATCCTGGTGGATCTGTGCAAACCTATTACACAGAGCTGGTAAGTTTGACATGTTTGTTATTTAAAAATTCTGAACCTTGACAACCACTTTAATCTTCTGATTTTGTGAGTGCATAAACGCATGTAAATGTGAGTAAACGCAACGCAATGCACATAAATGTGACTCTGGGAGCAAAATACAAGTCTGGCCCCTCTGATCACCCGTGCTTCCCGATGATAAAAACGTCCTGCGAACGCATGTAACCTCACATGTGGGGAGTCATGAGAAATGTGCAGTTCCTGGTGTGACCGGAGCCTGACCGGGAAAACATTTATCTGGGGTGACATTTGGGGACAATGTGATCAGTGACACCCACTTATGTCTGATCTCACTATTACTTTTCTTTTCTATCTGAGTTTTCACTTCAATACGGGAAATAATGGGAAATCTGAGGGAAATCTGAGAACCATGTGAAAACTTTGGGCCGTTCTATTGTCTGTTCATATGTCTGTGTGTACATCACACCGAAAAGAGGGACATTTACAGGGCAAAGAGGGACAGAGAAATATGGTGTCACACAAGGGAGAGTGATGGGAGATATGATCAAATACAATCTCATTACCTCCTCTGCTCACACTTCCAGCAATGTCTCCTCTATAATTCCTCCCACATGGAGCTTCCTGTCTGTGCCTGATCTCACTTCCTGTCTGTGCCTGACATCACTTCCTGTCTGTGCCTGACATCACTTCCAGTCTGTGCCTGACATCACTTCCTGTCTGTGCCAGACATCCCTTCCAGTCTTTACCTTACATCACTTCCCATCTGTGCCTGACATCACTTCCTGACTGTGCTTGACATCACTTCCCATCTGTGCCCGACATCACTTTGTCTTTGCCTGACTTCACTTCTTGTCTGTGCCTGACAACACTTTCTGTCTTTACCTGACATCACTTCCTGTCTGTGCCTGACATCACTTCCTGTCTGTGCCTGACATCACTTCCTGTCTGTGCCTGACCTCACTTCCCGTCTGTGCCTGACATCACTTCCCATCTGTACCTGACCTCCCTTCCCGTCTGTTTCTGCCATCAGTTCCTGTCTATTCCTGACATCACTTCCTGTCTGTGCCCGACATCACTTTGTCTTTGCCTGACTTCACTTCTTGTCTGTGCCTGACATCACTTTCTGTCTTTACCTGACATCACTTCCTGTCTGTATCTGACCTCACTTCCCGTCTTTGCCTTACATCACTTTCCATCTGTACCTGACCTCCCTTCCCATCTGTTTCTGACATCAGTTCCTGTCTGTTCCTGACATCACTTCCTGTCTGTAACTTACCTCACTTCCTGAATATACCTGACCTCACTTTCTGTCTGAGCCCGACATCACTTCCTGTCTGTGCCTGACATCTCTATCTGTCTGTGCCCGACCGGACTTCAAGTCTGTGCCTGACATCACTTCCTGTCTGTGCCCGACATCACTTCCCATCTGTGCCCGACATTGCTTTATATCTTTGCCTGAAACACTTCCTGTCTGTGCCTGATATCACTTCCTGTCTGTAACTTACCTCACTTCCTGAATAAACCTGACGTCACTTCCTGTCTGTGCCAGACTTCACTTCCTGTCTGTGCCTGACATCACTTCCTGTATGTTCCCAACATCACTTCCTGTCTGTAACTTAATTCACTTCCTGAATATACTTCCTGTCTGTGCCGGACATCACTTCCTGTCTGTATCTGACCTCACTTCCTGTCTTAACTGACCTCACTTCCTGAATATACCTTACATCACTTCCTGTCTGTGCCTGACATCATGTCCTGTCTGTACCTGACATCACTTCTTGTCTGTCACTTACCTCACTTCCTGAATATACCTGACCTCACTTCCTGTCTGTGCCTGACATCACTTCCCCTCTGTGCTCAACATCACTTCCTGTCTTTGCCTGACCTCACTTCCCATCTTTGACTGGCATCACTTCCTGTCTGTTCCTGACATCACTTCCTGTCTATACATGACATCACTTCCTGTCTGTGCCTAACATCACTTCATGTCTGAACCTTATATCACTTTCTGTCTGTAACTTAAATCACTTCCTGTCTGTAACTTACCTCACTTCCTGAATATACCTGACATAACTTCCTGTCTTAGCCGGACCTCACTTCCTGTCTGAGCCCAACCTCACTTCCCGTCTGTGCCCGACATCGCTTTATGTCTTTACCTGACCTCACTTCCTGTCTGTGCTCGACCTCACTTCCCGTCTGTGCCCGACATCGCTTTATGTCTTTACCTGACCTCACTTTCTGTCTGTGCTCGACCTCACTTCCCGTCTGTGCCCGACATCACTTTATGTCTTTTGTAACGGAACCGGAACCCAGACCGCACTGAGTTTTTCCGTTATACCACAGCTTCCCCTGTCCGAACACCATCCACGGACATCAGCCTTGAAATCCCTCAGGAAATAGACAGCACCCAACTCTTCTAAAACAGGAAGCCAACTCAACTTTATTTTACACAAAACAACATGTTTTATACAGAGGGTGGGGAAAGACAACCAGGGACAGGAAACACCTCATCAGCCCTCCCCATCCAACCAAGACACAGAACAATGGGATGCAGCCATGCGGCAAAGTACATTGACCAACCCCCGCACCAATACACAAACAGCACATCCCATAATAGTTTGCTGGCCAGCAAGACACAATAGAACAAAGGAATAGCCACATGGCAGTAGACAATGGGCAACCATGTGGCCGAGAACAAAGGAACACACACTATACACAGGACTGGGACATTCACATACACACCCTGTACCCTAACAGGCACAGGGTCACTTAAACATAATGATTTGGGAAGATAATACAGTGGTCCCCCGACACCCAAAAGTCACTCCCTTCACATCTTTACATGACCTCACTTCCTGTCTGTGCTCGACCTCACTTCCCGTCTGTGTCCGACATTGCTTTATGTCTTTACCTGACCTCACTTCCCGCCTGTTCCCGATATCGCTTTATGTCTTTGCCTGACCTCACTTCCCGTCTGTGCCTAACATCACTTCCTGTCTGTGCCTGACCTCACTTCCCATTTGTTCCTGACCTCACGTCCCATCTGTGCCTAACATCACTTCCTGTCTGTGCCTGACATCACTTTTTTTCTGTACCTTACATCACTTTATGTCTGTAACTTAAATCACTTCCTGTCTGTAACTTACCTCACTTCCTGAATAAACCTGACCTCACTTCCTGTCTGAGCTTGACATCACTTCCTGTCTGTGCCTGACATCACTTCCTTTCTGTGCCCGACCTCACTTCCTGTCTGTAACTTAAATTACTTTCTGAATATACTTCCGTCTATGCCGGACATCACTTCCTGTCTGTATCTGACCTCACTTCCTGAATATACCTGACCTCACTACCTGTCTGTGCCTGACATCATGTCCTGTCTGTGCCTGACATCACTTCCCATCTGTACCCAAAATCACTTCCCGTCTGTGCTCGACATCACTTCCTGTCTTTGCCTGACCTCACTTCCCGTCTGTGCCTGGCATCACTTCCTGTCTTCCTGACATCACTTCCTGTCTGTACATGACATCACTTCATGTCTGTACCTTACATCACTTTCTGTATGACCACACTTCCTGTCTGTGCCTGACCTAACTTCCCGTTTGTTCCTGACCTCACTTCCTGTCTTTACTTGACATCACTTTTTTTCTGTACCTTACATCACTTTATGTCTGTAACTGAAATCACTTCCTGTCTTTAAATTACCTCACTTCTTGAATATACCTGACCTTACTTACTGTCTGAGCCCGAAATCACTTCCAGTCTTTGCCTGACATAACTTCCTGTCTGAGCCCGACCTCACTTCCTGTCTGAACCCAACCTCACTTCCCGTCTGTGCCCGACATCGCTTTATGTCTTTACCTGACCTCACTTCCCATCTGTGCCTAACATCACTTCCTGTCTGTGCCTGACCTCACTTCACCTTTGTTCCTGACCTCACTTCCTGTCTGTACCTGACCTTACTTCCCCTTTGTTCCTGACCTCACTTCCTGTTTGTACCTGACCTCACTTCCTGTCTGTGCCTGACATCACTTCTTTTCTGTACCTTACATCACTTTATGTCTGTAACTTAAATCACTTCCTGTCTGTAACTTACCTCACTTCCTAAATATACCTGACCTCACTTCCTGTCTGAGCTTGACATCACTTCCTGTCTGTGCCTGACATCACTTCCTGTCTGAGCCTGACCTCACTTCCCATCTGTGCCCGACATCGCTTTATGTCTTTACCTGACCTCACTTCCTGCATGTTCCGGACCTCACTTCCCCTCTGTGCCCGACATTGCTTTATGTCTTTACCTGACCTCACTTCATGTCTGTGCCCGACCTCACTTCCAGCCTGTTCCCGATATCGCTTTATGTCTTTGCCTGACCTCACTTCCCGTCTGTGCCTAACATCACTTCCTGTCTGTGCCTGACCTCACTTCCTGTTTGTTCCTGACCTCAATTCATGTCTGTACTTCACCTCACTTCCTGTCTGTGCCTGACATCACTTCTTTTCTTTACCTTACATCACTTTATGCCTTAACTGACCTCACTTCCTGAATATACCTGACCCCATTTCCTGTCTGTGCCTGATATTACTTCCTGTCTGTACATGACATCTTCTTGTCTGTAACTTAAATCACTTCCTGTCTGTAACTTCCCTCACTTCCTGAATATACCTGACCTCACTTCCTGTCTGTGCCCGACATCACTTCCTGTATGTTCCCGACATCACTTCCTGTCTGAGCCAGATATCTCTTCCTGTCTTTGCTTGACCTCTCTTCCTGTCTGTGCCTGACATCACTTCCTGTCTGTGCCCGACCTCACTTCCTGTCTGTGTCCTACATAACTTCCCCTCTGTGCCTGGCATCACTTCCCGTTTGTTCCTGACATCACTTCCTGTCTGTTCCTGACCTCATTTCCTGTCTATATCTGACATCACTTGTCTGTAACTTACCTCACTTCCTGAATATACCTGACCTCACTTAATGTCTGTTCCTGAAATCACTTCTCGTCTGTACCTGACATTACTTCCATTCTGTACTTGACATCACTTCCCATCTGTGCTCAACATCACTTCCTGTCTTTGCCTGACCTCACTTCCTGGCTGTACCTGACATCACTTCCTGTCTGTGCCTGACATCACTTCTTGTCTGTACCTTACCTCACTTCCTGTCTGTAATTTAGCTCACTTCCTGAATAAACCTGACCTCACTTCCCGTCTGTGCCCGACATCACTTCCTGTCTGACATCCCTGACATCTGTACCTGACATCATTTCCTGTCTGTACCTGACATAACTTCCTGTCTCTGTATATGTGTGATCACCACCTTGTGGAACTCAGAAGAACGGCAGCCTGTGAAATGTAAGAAAATTAAACCAAACTGCGTACGATGACAGGAAGATTTATAACCTCCTTCAGCTTTGGAAAGTTTTACCCCCTTCATGATCAGGGCATTTTTTTTGCTGTTCAGCACTGCACTACTTTAACTGGCAATTGTGCGGTCATGCTACACTGTACACAAATTAAATTGACATAAGAGCTTTCTTTTGGTGGTATTTAAACACCACTGGGGGGTTTTATTTTTTAATTCTGAAAACTATTGATATTTTCTACTTTGTTATAAAACATATCCCATATGTAACGTGCATGTAAGATTTGAGTAGCTGAGATGTGATCTGTAGAAAATATGACAATGTGGATTTAGCATTCCATGTTATAATAATATAAGATGTGTTCAGAATTGATGTGACATAAATGTACAGATGTGAGTAGCTGAGATGTGATCTGTAGTAATATGTAATTGTAAATTTAGTTTCATTCCTTGTCATTAAAGATGTATTCAGTCATATATTCAGTCATAGGTACTCAGAGACATGTGCCCACCCATTAGTATCTGAAAAGACAGAGCAGCTTCTAGGCTGAAAGTGACACCTAAGTGCCAATAAGATTTGTCACCTCCTGGGAAACCTGGAAGGAAAGGGCTCTAGACGGGTTGGCTTCATGACACAGCGGGAGACCAGAACTTTGAAGTATATCAGTAGATCAAAGGAATATATTTCATCTCTCATAAAAGCTAAAATAGTTGCAGAGAGATGAAAATACTTCCTTCTGATTGGACACTCTGTGGGCGACATCTGCATGTAAAACTGTATTTATGGCCTATGTGGGGTCCCAGAGAAATGCAGGAAATGGTTATATGGTGCCTGATTGCGACAGCTAAACAGTGATTGGTACTGTCATGATCAGACTGATGCGCTGGTGTCGGAAATTCAATCCCTGACTTGGTGATTCAAACCGTTCCTGGTCCAATCGACTTTGGGCATTTCACTACCCAGAATGTCCTGTGGTCTGGTACAGGAACACTCCCCAAAGTTGATTGGCCAAGGAGTAATGTCCAGCCTAAGTCCATATTCCCATAAATTGAGGACCCTGAGATATGGACGTGGTGATTCGTATGAAGCCCGTTCTATTGACTGAAAGATTGCTGACTTTCTCTGACTTGCTCCAGTCGCAGGATGACTCTGGGTAAAAGTTTTATTTCTGTTTTATTCCCGTTTATTTTATAGTCAATAGCCAATTCTGTGTCTTCTTGTATTTTGTGTATTATTTGTAACTTTTTATACTTTGTACATATTTTATGCACTGCCCACTTTCAGGATATTAAATCATAAAATTAATAAGTGACTTCTGGGTATTTAAGCTCGGGCTCATATCTCCGGAGAGATTAGATTGTATTGTATTGAAGTGTCTTTATATACTCGGTCAAGTTCCTTGCCAATCTGGATGCAATTGCACTGCGTGTTGGCATATTGTAAGGGTGACAGGTCTGCCAGACAGAGATCTGTGTGTGTGTGGTGGCCCAGCAGGCCAGTCAAAAACTGTTGGGTGGTGGCAAGCTACCTTTTGTTGTGTGTCTGGTGTGGGGGTATGTGGACAGTGGAAGAGGGACTAACACCGGGGTTCTAGCTTGTAGGATAGCTGGAGGAATCCTAGAAGGGTGTGTTAATTGCTAGGCTGCTCCTCAACCCTTAGTGTGAACCAGATTGTCTGTCTGCCTGTGTGTGTGGTCAGCCAGCTGGATTGGAGTGGAGTCTCCCTCCAGTGGTGGCCAGAGGTAGTGCGGGCTATGATAGTATATCACGGCCAGTCTTATATATGTATATATATTCAGATTAACTCCCCCTTATTCCCTCTTACCCCAAGTCATGGCCGCATGTGCGCTCCTCGGTTAGCTAGTCGCTGTGGGCGTGTGCGTCTGGGTTGGATCTGTGACACCATAAAAATCAGATTTCTTCATAAATGTAGTACAACGTGTATTCTGCTCCGTGTCTTTGGTAGAAGCATAGCTGAATCCGTGGATATTGATTGGTTTGTGTGAAGTTATGGCGTCTACAAACTATGGGATATAGAATGGAATTTATGCAGCTTTTACATCGCTGTTACTTTCTGACTGCCGATCACATTTCTTGAGGCAGTAAAATGCCCGGACCTTACAAACATCCCCAAATGTCCCCTTTATGGGAAGGATACATCCCAAGGTATGTGCTGAGAGGCATGTTGTGTCCATGGAACATTTACAGTTATTGCCATAAGTTATTGGAAAATGAAAAACAAAATGTAATTTAATGAGCTTTTTCTGGCACACGCCATGGGGAGATGTGGAATTACACCCAAAACACATTCTGCTACTTCTCCCCAGTATGAGGACACCACAAGTGAGAGACTTTCTGGCAGCCTTGCCACATACAGGTCCCAAAATCCAATGACCACCTTAAGGAGGCTTTGTCAACCATCTTACAGTGACAGGATGGGGGGGGGAATCTGAATCTGCAGTCACTTGCTGGGAATTCAGATTTTTAACAAAGCTGCAGACGTGTTATTTCCCCCACACTGCCTACCGCTATACAGCCGGGAGTGTGAGGACTTTAGTAAACCCAAATCTCGGCTGTCATATGGAAGTGATACAATTGGCTGTGAAGCCGCCTATCATTGCCACACCCACCACAGAGATGTGCCCCTCCCCCTGACACCATGTGGGAGAGCAGAGCCTGGTGTTGTTATGGTGGGTGTCACTGGGAAGGACAGAGTGAGCTCAGCGCACCTCTTATACACAGACCAGGATTTGACATGTACATTGGGGTGCCTACATAGGAACACAGTGATCCCCACACATGTTACATATCAGCGCACACGCCGGAGGGAGAGCAATGATTGGAGCACCAGTGCTCCTGTGTAACTCTATACTGATGACCTGGAGGGGCTATTAAAGCGTTCCAAGTGCACACAGTGTTACGGCTTGACATGTTGGGAATCCCATTTCCTCGGCACAACCTCATCTTTTATATTTCACCAGAAAATAGGTCATGAATTGCATTTATGTGCTCAGAAATAAACGTTACTATATTGTTCCTGAAATGTTGCCTTTCATAAACTGTTGTGCTAATATCATGTAACATAGAAAATGACAACTCCCAACATTGGATTATATAGGGTGTCTGCTATCAAAGAATACATCAGATTTGGGGTTTAGTGATCTTCAGAAATAAAATGATTTTTAAAAAGTGTAAACAAAAATAAAAAAAAAATTTTGAACTCTAGGACTCCATGGACCCCTTCATTCCACGCCGTCTCCAGGAACCGGGAAACCACAGAGAAGCCAAGTGTCCCCCGACTTCCTCTCCAGGCTGGGATGTCACTCTGGTTGGGCGCCACCTACAGGGGAAGAAGCAGACTGCACCGGCCTACATCTGCTCTATGCTTTGTCTGATCAGGATGGCGGCCATTTCTCCCTGAACACAGAGCGCCCTAAACACGAGGTAAATGTGGTGCAGCATTGAGCCCCGTCCAGCTGTAGTGTAGACTTTGACAGGCTGCAGGCAGCGGGGCTGGACGCTGTACCTGTGCCTACCAGGTGTATTATAATGCCAGCATTGCACTCACAGGGGATGGACCCCCCATGTACAAGGGGCCTAAGAGATACCATCAGCTTGTGTCCCATTCCACCAGACTCCTAGAACTGGAAGAGAACATTTTTGGGGGGATGTGTTGTAGAAGAACCCAGACCACGGTATTGTGCGGTGAAAATATCATCCAACTTTATTCATCATATATATGTGACACTTTAAGAACAGAAGGAAAGAGATAGATTGTTTACATTTCAAGGATCTATTTATACCATTTATATCATCAATGCTAAGAAACTGATTAACATGTGACACGCCCCTCATTAATACCAACCCCACCCACTTATGTAACCCTCTAAATATACAAATCCCTGTAACTTCCCAGAAGACACTTTGATCTTTTATCCATACCAAGCTGATTGGGTACAAGAGAACCCCGAGCCCCTCCTGCTCATTCCCACACAACAAGTCCATGTCACCATCTACAAGGTGAGAGGACCTGAAGGAGAACAAGACCATGACCACCAGGACCATCGCCTGACTGAAGCCATGCTCACATTTCTTTCTAATGCTGCTTCTATGGTCTACTCAGATACAGATTTGGCAGATGTACATTCGTGTCTTCAAGGAGCTGATCAAACATAATCTGTGCTTGGCCATCTTTTTTGGGGTCCAGAGGTGACATTAGGGGTCTGATAGACCTCTTGTGTTTCTGTAAAGAGGATCTGTGACCAGCAATATGTTATCACATGCGAGGCTGTTAACCCCCTATATGGCAATAATAAAGTTCAGAGAAAGAAAAGTGTAAAGTAACACACTGTAAATGAAAAAACACACAAAACACATTTTAAAGCCCCCAGTTCCCGTATACATGAGCAATTGCAAGGGTTGGGTGCGGTTATGTAGGAAAACATCAATCACACTACACATTGTACATATCTCTGCACACACCAGAGGGAGAGGAATAACTCTAGGGCCAGCATTCATGGTTCACTATATAAACTGGTGACCTGTAAAGGCTTTTAAAGCGTCACCTATGGACAATATCTGGTACTGAAGTTTGTCACCATTTCACAAATACACACAATTTTTAAAGTTTGACATGTTTCTGATCTATATACTTTATGTAAACACAATATTTTATATTTCACCAAACAAATTGGGTCATATATTGAGTTTTTTGTGTATTAAAATGATCTTTAGTATGTTTTTTTACAGAAAATATGCATTTGAGAACAACTGTGCTAATATTCTGTGACATAGAAAATGGCAACTATCACATTTATATTTTCCAGGGTCTCTGCTTCAGAAAATAAAACATGTTTGCAGGGTTCAAGTAATCTTCTGTTCTAAAATGTGAATTTAATCATGTACATAAAAAAGCAAAGCCACCATATTACTAAACCCATCCAAGAAAATGGATCCCACTTCCCCCCACCCAGGTGACTGTTGGAACTCCTTTACCTTGTGTAGATATCTCCTTCTGAGATCCTCATGATCTAATATAAATGTACAACACTCTCTGACACCAGTTTGTAGACTCCGCCTTGATTTTCTGAGGTAGTCAGCCACCATGTAGCTCTGTGACACCACCTTAGGTGATGGAGCCACTTCTGCTGTCAGCTCGGCTATACCATCAATGGTGTCATTGGTTATCTGATCCATGACTCCAGTACACCGGTTCATCTTACTTATCTTAGATTACTTAGATTCCCCATCCCGTCTATGAAGGGCTCACTGCATAAAACATCTCCACTCCAGAGAAAATGTTTCCTCTCACTGGAAGGCCAGGGGAGTATTGGGAGAAATTGAGGCTTTCCCTTACAGATATGGGGGAGGGGCAACATCACCTAAAGTACAGCTATGGGTGGAACTGAAGGGAAGACATTTTAGAACTCCCCTTCCACAAAAGAAGCAATATCATCTTGAAGGACTAGGAATCCAATGGACCAATGGGGATTAAACATTCTGTAATTACATTGAGGCATCATGAAATGTTACTGGCCTGTAATTGGCTCTCCTATTGTTAGTGAAGTGAGACTCCCCTTGTCGGTGTCATTAATGGAAAGAAACCATGTGAAATGTTTCCCCCAAATCCAAAAAGGTGACCCCCTCAGGTAGGTACCCATCCTACTATTCCTGATATGAGTTTGTAGTCCCTGCTACTACAGGAAACATGCGGGCGATCATTTACACCTTTTACAGCAGGACAGTAAATATCAGAACACAATTCAAACATCAGACCAACAGCAGGAAGTCTGCTAACTGAATGTGTAATGCAATCTGTCATTAGCATTCCCAGAGTTCCCTCTGCAACATAGTTGTATCAGCTGTTGGTCCTGTCTGTAGATCTGTTATTTTCCCACCTTCTGTAACAGGGTGACAACCCTGATCATTCTGCAGGAACATTACACAGCAGCGTTGTCACCCTGTACAGGGAAGTCTTAGATAGATTATAAGTAAGACACACAACAAGTAAAGCCCAACTTCAGCTAACGCTTCTACAGCAGTTACAGCAACAGGTTCTCTATAAGGTCCAACCCCCCATATGAATGACAACTGACAGTTGTGAGCACCCCCAGCAGTGTTATAGGATTTGCCCCAACCCCTCCAACTGCCATTTTTCTCTAAAGACTTAGTCTTCTACAGAAAGTACAAAAAAAAAAACAATCTACTGGGAGAGACAACAAAAAATAAAACAATAGGAGACTCAGAAAAACAAAACCTGCTCTGCTAATGACAGATTTCATTATTAATGTCATTAGTGATTTTGCCCATAGTTACACTTTGGTGCCAACGTTGTAATATTTCCAGGAAGAAGAAGTTTTCTTTACAAACTTTCCACCAAAAAGAGATGTGTGCACTCAGAGTGATTATTGTGAACCCCAATCAGAGGAATGTCAGTCCCCCGGAAGAAGTGGTAGGAATATGACCGCACACTCAGCACTTTGTAAGTTCAGATCTCTGGCAGTTGTATTGTGTGATTAGTCTATGGAGAGGAGTAATAGCTGGAAAGAGAAAACATGGAACAAGGATTTCTGATCTTCACCTGATGGAATCCCATTTGGCAGAACCACATGGAACACAAGTGGCCAGCTGGGCTTACGTTTTACTGCTGAATACATCCCCTAAATCAGCAGTAACTCAGTATTGGAAGGCCTGCATCAGCTTGGGATGTTGTTTTCTCACTGAACAGAGACTTCTTTCTAGCTGGTGTCACAGACACAGACCTGCCTGAAAGGTTGTCACCCATGAGATGATATCCTACAACCTCACAAACACACCCTTTCCTCTCTATGATCACAATCTCATCACCTTCAGTCTCCTCATCTTCAAACACTTATCCCTCCAATCAGCAATCACCTGCAGAAACCTTCACAACTTGAACCCTTCTCCTTTCCACTCTGCAACTGACCAACTCTATGACAGAATCTCTCCCTTGTCCTGCCCTGACCTGGCCACTGCTGTCTACAACAGTTCACTTTCATCCGCATTAGACTCACTTGCTCCTCTAACAACACGAAGCATCAGGCCCCGACCGTTACAACCTTGGCAGACTGACAACACCAGAGATCTTAACCGTTTCAATAACGTGCAATTTTCCCCTTCCTGCCCCGGCCATTTTTCAGGTTTCAGCGCTCTCACACTTTGAATGACAATTGCGCGGTCATACAACATTGTACCCAAACTAAAATTTTATAATTTTCTTCACACAACTAGAGCTTTCTTTTGGTGGTATTTAATCACCGCTGGGGTTTTTATTTTTTGCTAAATTAACAAAAAAAGACCAAACTTTTTGAAAAAAACACGTTTTTTTTTGTTTCTGTTATAAAAGTTTACAAATAAATAATTGTTCTTCATAAATTTAGGCCGAGATGTATTCTGCTACATGTCTTTGGTGAAAATAACCCAAATTAGGATGTATTTTTTAGTTTGTAGGAAAGTTATAGAGTTCACAAACTATGGTATAGATCTGAATATTGATCAATCCTGAAGTACTGACAGCCAATCTAATTTCTTGAGGTCCAAGAATGTCAGAACAGTACAGATATCCCCTAAATGTCAGAACAGTACAGATATCCCCCAAATGTCAGGACAGTACAGATATCCCCCAAATGTCAGGACAGTACAGATATCCCCCAAATGTCAGGACAGGACAGATATCCCCCAAATGTCAGGACAGTACAGATATCCCCCAAATGTCAGGACGGTACAGATATCCCCCAAATGTCAGGACAGTACAGATATCACCCCCATGTCAGGACGGTACAGATATCCCCCAAATGTCAGGACGGTACAGATATCCCCCAAATGTCAGGACAGTACAGATATCCCCCAAATGTCAGAATAGTACAGATATTCCCCAAATGTCAGGACGGTACAGATATCCCCCAAATGTCAGGACAGTACAGATATCCCCCAAATGTCAGAATAGTACAGATATCCCCCAAATGTCAGGACGGTACAGATATCCCCCAAATGTCAGAACAGTACAGATATCCCGCAAATGTCAGAACAGTACAGATATCCCCCAAATGTTAGGACGGTACAGATATCCCCCAAATGTCAGGACGGTACAGATATCCCCCAAATGTCAGAACAGTACAGATATCCCGCAAATGTCAGGACAGTACAGATATCCCCCAAATGTCAGGACAGTACAGATATCCCCCAAATGTCAGGACAGTACAGATATCCCCCAAATGTCAGAACAGTACAGATATCCCCAAATGACCCCTTTTTGCAGAGTAGACAGTCCGACATACTTCATAAGAGGAATGGCGAGTTTTTTGAAGTTGTATTTTTTTGTCATAATTTTTCGGAAAATTAAAAAATTAAAAAAATTATTTTCACTATTTGTTTTTTACATACTGTCACCAGTGCAGCACAGCGTCATCATATAACTGGCATGGCGGTGAACAGGGACACTGACTGGTGACAGTATGAAAAAAAAAATATATATATTTTTTACATTTTTTCTTATTTTTTTATTATATTTAATTTTTTATTACATTTTTTTTTATTTTTTTTAAGATTTTTTTTTCATATTTTACTATGACCAAAGTAGTACAATGTTACCATAGTAACATTGTACTACTTTGGGGAAGTGATCAGTATTTTTTTTTTTACACAATTTGCTTATAGCAAAGAATTGCTTTGCTATAAACAAGCATTTAGCTGAATGAAATCGATTCATTCAGCTTTTTTTTTTTTTTTTTTTTTTTGTGCTTAGCTGTGATTTGGTCACAGCTAATCACATGACATGTGCATGTGATTAGCTGTGACCATTCACAGCTAGGCACTAGTATACAATGGATGGCATCATGAATGAAGCCTTCCATTGTATACAACTGTCATGTGACCTGCTGTGATTGGTCACAGCAGGTCACATGGTACCAGCAACGGGAAAGGGTACTCGGATCTGTCATCGGCCGTGTCCGAGGTGCACGGCCGGTGACAGATCGCACTGCTGCGCCGCTCTGCATTAGCGCAAACGGCGCATGTGCGGGAGCACGCCAAATGGCGTGCACCCGGAATGCAGAGACTGTTTTGAAGCCGCCAAACGGCCATTGGCCGGGCGGCTAATGGTTAAACGACATAGTCGTGCGCTGAAGCGATTGTGGCGTAAAACCAAATCTCACCAAGCATTCACCCGATATAAATCTGCTTTCTTCACATACAATTCCTCCCTCCATGCTGCCAGACAAGCCTACTTTGTCACTCTCATCAATACCTTGTCATCCAGTCCTCGTCGTCTCTTCTCTACTTCTAACTCTCAACTTTCTCCACCCCCACCCAGTACCTCACTCACTGCTCACGAGATTGCAAATCATTTCAAAAACAAGATTGATGCAATTCATAGGGGCATCTCCACTGCACAGACATCCATCCCACTTAGCATACCTTATACTAAACCTCCCTCAACACTTTCCTCTTTTGACCTTCCTACTACCGAAGAGGTCACTAAGGTTTCTCAGAAGCCCGTCTCACTACCTGCCCCCTGGATCCTGTCCCCTCACAACTACTAGGGTCACCCTCTTCTTCAATCCTATGCTCCCTCACTCACATCTTCAATCTCTCCCTCTCTACTGGTGCCTTCCCCTCCCCTCTAAAGCATGCGTACATCACTCCCATACTTAACAAGCCCTCCCTGGACCCCACCAACCTGAACAACTTAAGACCCATCTCCCTGCTGCCATTTACCTCTAAACTCCTAGAACGCTTAGTCTACAATCGCCTGAACTCCCACCTCACCGACAACAACCTTCTTGACCCTTTACAGTCTGGCTTTCGCTCACTACACTCCACTGACACTGCCCTACTAAAACTCACTAATGATCTACTAACTGCTAAAACCAATGGCCACTACTCCATACTCATCCCAACCAATGGCCACTGCTCGGTACTCATCCCAACCAATGGTCACTGCTCCGTACTCATCCCAACCAATGGCCACTGCTCCGTACTCATCCCAACCAATGGCCACTGCTCCGCACTCATCCCAACCAATGGCCACTGCTCCGCACTCATCCCAACCAATGGCCACTGCTCCGTACTCATCCCAACCAATGGCCACTACTCCGTACTCATCCCAACCAATGGCCACTACTCCGTACTTATCCCAACCAATGGTCACTGCTCCTCACTCATCCCAACCAATGGCCACTACTCCGTACTCATCCCAACCAATGGCCACTGCTCCGTACTCATCCCAACCAATGGCCACTGCTCCGTACTCATCCCAACCAATGGCCACTACTCCGTACTCATCCCAACCAATGGTCACTGCTCCGTACTCATCCCAACCAATGGCCACTACTCCGTACTCATCCCAACCAATGGCCACTACTCCGTACTCATCCCAACCAATGGCCACTACTCCGTACTCATCCCAACCAATGGCCACTACTCCGTACTCATCCCAACCAATGGTCACTACTCCGTACTCATCCCAACCAATGGCCACTACTCCGTACTCATCCCAACCAATGGTCACTACTCCGTACTCATCCCAACCAATGGCCACTACTCCATACTCATCCCAACCAATGGCCTCTATTCCGTACTCATCCCAACCAATGGCCACTACTCTGTACTCATCCCAACCAATGGCCACTACTTAGTACTCTTACTACTTGACCTCTCTGCAGCTTTTGATACAGTTGACCATCCCCTCCTTCTCAAAAAACTCAACTCTTTTGGCCTCCAAGTCTCTGCTCTCTCCTGGTTCTCCTCCTATCTATCGCAGCTCTCTATCAGCGTTACCTATAACTCTGCCTCCTCTTCTCCACTCCCTCTTTCTGTAGGGGTCCCTCAAGGTTCCGTCCTTGGACCCCTACTCTTCTCCATCTACACCTCCTCCCTTTGTCACTTGATAAACTCCCATGGCTTTAAGTACCACCTCTATGCTAATGACACACAAATCTATCTTTCTATCCCTCACCTCACCCCTTCAGTCCCCTCCTCACCTTGCCCCTTCAGTCTCCTCTCGCATTACTACCCTACTAAGCGACATATCGGCATGGATGTCACTCCACTTCCTCAAACTCAATCTTTCCAAAACTGAGCTGTTAGTATTCCCTCCAGCCTGTGCCCCCTCCCCTGACTTCTCCATGAAGATCAATAACACAATCATCAGTCCCTCTCCTCATGCCAGGGTATTAGGTGTAATCCTAGACTCCCATCTGTCCTTTCAGTCCCAAATACAATTACTGTCCAAATCTTGTAGACTTCACCTCCGCAACAGCTCCAAGATATGGCCGTTCTTAACCTCGGAAACCACTAAGCAACTTATTCACTCCCTTGTTATATCTCGCCTTGACTATTGTAACTCCCTCCTCATTGGCCGACCTCATCGCAGGCTATTCCCTCTTCAGTCTATCATGAATGCTGCTGCCAGACTCATCCACCTTACTAACCATTCTGTATCAGCCACCCCTCACTGCCAATCCCTCCACTGGCCTTCACTCAGTGTCCTCCACCCCTCTCTGCCAATCTCTCCACTGGCCTCCATTCAGTGTCCTCCACCCCCCTCTGCCAATCCATCCACTGGCCTCCATTCAGTGTCCTCCACCCCCCTCTGCCAATCCCTGCACTGGCTTCCCATTGCCCAACGGATAAAATTCAAAACATTAACAATAACATATAATGTCATTTATAACTCTGATCCAAATTACATCACCAATATTGTCTCCAAATATCCCCCAAACCGTACTCTCCGCTCCTCGCACAACCTCCTGCTCTCTAGCTCCCTTGTCTCCTCCTCCCATGCTCATCTCCAGGACTTCTCCAGAGCTTCCCCCATCCTCTGGAATGCTCTACCCCAATTTATCAGACTATCGCCTACTCTGCTCACTTTTAGGCGATCTATGAAAACCTATCTCTTCATGGAAGCATATCCTGCCCTCAGCTAATAATGGAATCTTCTACTCTTCCAACCAGTCCATCCCCCACAGTTACTACCTTTTGTACCACTAGCAGGGTCCTCCTATCCCTCTTGTATTTAACATTATTGTTGCTGTATTGTCTCCCGTTATATTGTAAAGCGCTGAGCAAACTGTTGGCACTATAAATCCTGTATAATAATAATAATGAGAGGAGATGAAATGTGGAAAGAAGGCATTGATAATGGGAGAGGAGATGGAACATGTAATAGGAGGAGTGGACAAGGTGGGCTTAGCTGGAGACCTCAAGGCTGGCTGATCATGTATCAATAGTCAGAAGAACCTGGAATGGACTCTCCCACTGAGGCTTCAGAGACTTGGTAAGATGACAATAGACCCCATCCTAGTCTCTGGTACTGAGGCAGTGTTGGTCATGTATTACCTCAGGATCCAGAAATGAAGAAAATGCTTGGAAACACAACTCAGTTGCTGTATCATGAAAATGCATTACATGTTCATTCAAAGCTCCATGATAAAGATGAGAATCATGAGGGAAGCTGTTCAGTTATTGATGCTTATCTTAAAACAAATTGTCAAAAGATAAAATATTCAAATCCCTTCTAGTTGTGTATTGATGGACATAAGCACTAAACTCAGTTCATCCAATCATTACATTTCAGTTTGCTCAGATTTTAGTTTGTTTCTCTTAAAGTAGCATTTTATCTTTTCCCTTCTTCTCTAGCTTGTGGGATGACATTGGGGATGTGAAACTAACTTGTGACACCTGAAACTTATTTAATATTCCTTTTTCCGAGAATTTAGTCTATGCTGAAATTTGTGAATCCTCCGGTGATAGATTAGACCGGCATTAACTGTAAAAGTTTTGTCACATTGAGAGCATTAAAATGGCTTCTCTCCAGTGTGACTCCTCTGGTGTTTGATAAGATGTGACTTCCGTGTAAAAGCTTTATCACATTCAGAACACTGATATGACTTCTCTCCAGTGTGAATCCTCTGGTGTCTGATAAGATCTGACTTCTTTGTAAAACTTTTATCACATTCAGAACACTGATATGGCTTCTCTCCAGTGTGAATCATCTGGTGTCTGATAAGATCTGACTTCTGTGTAAAAGCTTTATCACATTCAGAACACAGATATGACTTCTCTCCAGTGTGAATCCTCTGGTGTCTGATAAGCTTTGACTTCACTGTAAAAATTTTATCACATTCAGAACACTGATATGACTTCTCTCCAGTGTGAATCCTCTGGTGTGTGATAAGACTTGACTTCACTGTAAAAGCTTTATCACATTCAGAACACTGATATGACTTCTCTCCAGTGTGAATCCTCTGGTGTGTGATAAGATGTGACTTCACTGTAAAAGCTTTATCACATTCAGAACACTGATATGGCTTCTCTCCAGTGTGAATCCTCTGGTGTCTGATAAGATGTGACTTCCGTGTAAAAGCTTTATCACATTCAGAACACTGATATGGCTTCTCTCCAGTGTGAACAATTGGGTGTGCGATAAGATATGATTTCCGTGTAAAACCTTTATCACATTCAGAACACTGATATGACTTCTCTCCAGTGTGAATCCTCTGGTGTGTGATAAGATTTGACTTCACTGTAAAAGCTTTATCACATTCAGAACACTGATATGGCTTCTCTCCAGTGTGAATCCTCTGGTGTGTGTTAAGATCTGACTTTACTGTAAAAGCTTTATCACATTCAGAACACTGATATAACTTCTCTCCAGTGTGAATCCTCTGGTGTCTGATAAGATTTGACTTCACTGTAAAAGCTTTATCACATTCAGAACACTGATATGGCTTCTCTCCAGTGTGAACAATCTGGTGTGTGATAAGATTTGACTTCTGTGTAAAAGCTTTATCACATTCAGAACACTGATATGACTTCTCTCCAGTGTGAACCCTCTGGTGTGTGATAAGATGTGACTTCACTGTAAAAGCTTTATCACATTCAGAACACTGATATGGCTTCTCTCCAGTGTGAACAATCTGGTGTGTGATAAGATATGAATTCACTGTAAAAGTTTTATCACATTCAGAACACTGATATGGCTTCTCTCCAGTGTGAATCCTCTGGTGTCTGATAAGATGTGACTTCCGTGTAAAAGCTTTATCACATTCAGAACACTGATATGACTTCTCTCCAGTGTGAATCCTCTGGTGTGTGATAAGATGTGACTTCCGTGTAAAAGCTTTATCACATTCAGAACACTGATATGGTGTTTCTCCAGTGTGAACCCTCTGGTGTGTGATAAGACTTGACTTCCTTGTAAAAGCTTTATCACATTCAGAACACTGATATGACTTCTCTCCAGTGTGAATCCTCTGGTGTCTGATAAGATCTGACTTCCATGTAAAAGCTTTATCACATTCAGAACACTGATATGACTTCTCTCCAGTGTGAACCTTCTGGTGTGTGATATATTTTCTATCCATTGTAAAATCTCCAAACAAGAAGTAGTTTGAAATGACTCCTCTTATGTATACTGGGGTTGGACTTTAGTGTAAAGTAATTGTCACTTCCAGAACACAGAAATTACTTTTCTCCTGCTGGATCAATGTGGAAGAGGATCCAAACCATGACTTTTAGAACACAGATATGACTTGTACCCTGTGTGAATCCTCCAGTGAGCTGCAATAAAGACCTTCAGTCAATTAAGACACCCATATGTCTTGTTTTCCATGTGACTCAGCTGTATTTATGAAGACCAACATGACCGAAAACTTGGTTCATTAATCCTCCTGTACAAAAAAAAAAAAATTAAAATTGTATATAAAGGGCTACATAAAGTTGCTTTCTATTTTTAATGTTCATTACTAAATATATTTTTTGAATAGAAAGAATATGTACAGCATTATCTACAGTATTTTTTAATCAAGTAGATTTTATTAACTACCTGCCGACCGCAGATAGCCGAATGACGGCTGCACAGCGGCTGGCCAGTTCTGGGTGGACGTCATATGACGTCCTCCCAGAACGCGCTCTCCTGCGCGCCCCGGGGGGCGCGCACCCGGCGATCTCCGTGATCGCTGTGTCCTACGGACACAGCTGATCACGTGATGTGGTAAAAGGCCAATCACAGCGGCCTTTTACCACGTGATCAGCGGTGTCCAATGACACGCTGATCAGAGGGAAATGCAAGTGCCGGTTCTCGGCTGCACTTTCCTCACGCTGTCAGATCGTGAGGAAAGTACTGCCGAGAACCGGCAGTTGTCAGAGCGGGGATCGGCACCGATCATCAGGGCACTGATGATCGGTGCCCAGCAGTGCCACCCGCAAGCTCCGCCCACCTGTGCCCAGCAGTGCGCCCACTAGCTCCGCCCACTTGTGCCCAGCAGATCACCCACCTGTGCCCAGCAGTGCACCCACCTGTGCCACTCTGCAGTGTCACACACCTGTGCCCAGAAGTGCCACCTACCTGTGCCCACCAGTGCCACCCACCTGTGCCCACCCTCCAGTGCTGTCCACCAGTGCCACCCACCAGTGCAGCCCAGCAGTGCTGCCAGTCAGTGCCACCAGTCAGTGCCCAGGGGTTGTGCCAGTCAGTGCTGCCAGTCAGTGCCCAGCAGTGATGCCAGTCAGTGCCGTCTCTCAGTACCCATCATCAGTGTCACCTATCAGTGCCACCTATCAGTGCTGCATATTAGTGCCGCCTATCTGTGACACCTCATTAGTGCTGTCTATCAGTGCCGCCTATCCGTGCCACCTCATTAGTACTGCCTATCAGTGCCCTTTAGTGCGGCCTATCAGTGCCCATCAGTGCCGCCTATCAGTGCCCATCAGTGCTGCCTCATCAACGCACATCAGTAAAGGAGAAAAAATACCTGTTTGAAAAATGTTATAATAGAAACAAAAACAATTTTTTTTTTCAAATTTTTTGCACTTTTTTTATTTATAGCGCAAAAAGTAAAGCGCCCAGTGGCGATTAAATACCACCAAAAGAAAGCTCTATTTGTGAGAAATAAATGATCAAAATTTCATATGGGTACAATGTTGCATGACCGCGCAATTGTCAATCAAAGTGCGGCAGCGCTGAAAGCTGAAAATTGGCCTGGGCAGGAAGGGGGTAGAAGTGCCTGGTAGGGAAGGGGTTAATAAAGTTTATAAGTGTGCACAGTATTCCCAACATTCAGCCCAGACAATGGAGTCATACATTCTCACGTATAGGCAGTTGTGACACTGTTACAGATCATACAGAACAATAACTTGCTTTGTCTATGGTGTCACTTTTACCTTTTATAAACAAATGAACAGAGAAAAGAAGAAACAGCCTAGAACAATTCAGCTGTACACGGCAAGTAACTCCCCCAGTACATACATAGATAGCTGACACCGATCAATGAGGCCTGTGTCTCCAGGATCATACCCCAAGTATGGGTCTCCAGTGTAGTCACCATTCAGTAGGATACAACTGGCTCGTTCTCCTTCTATGGAGCTAAAAAAGCTAAAATTTTAAAAACCTATGATGTTGATGTGGAGATCACCTGCTCAATCCACTGGTGTCTGCTGGGAGTTTGAGATGATAGCCAAGATCTGGATATTTTTTATGGTCAAGCAGCCTCACTATTGCTATATGACTTGTAATAGGAGGAGGTGTAAATAATTCCTCCTCTATTGACACCAAGAGGCACACCCGAGGAATATTGAACACCAACATTACAATACTGGTCATATTGTTCCACTTTTTGAAAAATTTTGGACATCTCCAAAACATGTGTATCAAATCCCCGACATCACCACTACAATTGTGGTCATAAGGGGAAATCCCTCCTGTCCTAGCTGAACAATTGGGCTGGAGTCCTGAAAGATCTATGCAAAAGAAATGACTGAGTTTCTGTGAAGAGGACAGAGAGATGAGAGGTATGGAGGTCACAATCACCTCCCACCACTCGCTCTTATTTTCTCTGTTTCCCATTTCTTTCTATAAGTCTTCAGTAAGAGTCAAAAGACTGGAATAAATATATGAGAGATCATGCCTTTCCCACTGGTGCCATCTGAAGCCCATTAACCATTGTGAGAGTGTCAGGAATGGACTTGCCAATGGTGGTGGGACTCACCTGCTTTGTGGGCTGCAGTACCAGGGCTGTCCAGCGGGTGCTCCTAGCAACCAGAGACTCACTCCTGCAATCGGCCATCACCTGAGGCTGATTGCAGGAGGTGTATTTAAGGAATGGCCGGGCCTGTGATCAGTGCCTTGGTGTATGTATCCCATGAGCCCCTGTATCTTGTTATCTGTGCCTGATCATCTGTTCTGTGAAGTACCCTTTGTTGCCGACCCTGCTTTGATCTTGATCCTGCTGACTGTCTCCTGCACTGACCCCTGGCTCTTTACATGACTACTCTCTGCCTGCTCCTCCTGTACCTACCTGCCTGATAGTTACCGACCCGGCCTGCCTGACTATGCTTGTGTTCCCACACATATTGGGACTAGCTTAAGGTTTGGTTTTGCACTGTGTTCTGTGTAACCTTAAATAAATTATATTACTTTTACACCATCCTTGAGCCTGCGTTTCCCTATGTCAGTCCACACATCTCTGGTCATACCTGGAGCCCTGACAGAGAGTGATGTGAAATCTGTATCTGATGGAAGTAGCAACTGATGGATGGGATCTAATGTGTCTACTAAGTCCCACCTGGTAAGATGTTGAAGTTGGGCAGCTATAATATAAAGTCTAACATTTGGTATTGCTGGGCCTCCTTGGTCTTCACCATACTGTAGAGTAGTGAGTGTGATTCTAGCTGATGGCTTCTTCTAAATGAGTTCCCCAAACTGGGAGTCTATACTGGAGAACCACTTACGAGGTGTCCACATGGGAGAATTGTGGAGTATATAGAGGAATTGTGGGATCCATATCTTCTCTTGTTCATAGATTTTATTGGAAAGAGATAATAGTTTTACAAGGAGCTGATAACAATGTGATTGCAGGACTCACCAACAGTAAGTCAGAAGGGGTACAACCCTTAGAGGTAACGTACAGGTTGTAATTTGTACAGTACAAATAATATCTTCATACATTAAAGTGGAGTTCCAGTGAAAATAAAAAAAAATAAAAGTCAGCAGCTACAAAAACTGTAGCTGCTGACTTTTAAAAGATGAGCACTTACCTGTCCCTCGATCGCGTGGTGTCCTCCCCGCAGCCCATTTCACCGGCCGCCCTGTGTTTCCAGTGCCGGCATCTTCAGTGTGGGCACCCAGCTGTGACAGTTTGCGGCTTCACATCCGGGTGCCCACTGAGCATGTGCGAGTATCTCTGTGCTTTGTGAATGGTCCTGTAGTCTTCTAGGACCTTTCATGTGTCCCAGAAGACTACAGGGTGGGAGGGGGGAGGACAACTTCTACTTCTGATCACCTAGGTGATTGCAGCAGAAGTGGGAGCGGGTACCTGTCAATTTCGGTTACCCCCCCACAAAAGGTGCCAGTGGGGTCCTTAATCACTTGCCTACCAGGCACTTATACCCCCTTCCTTACCGGGCCAATTTTCAACTTTCAACGTTGCCACACTTTAAATGACAATTGTACGGTCATGCAACATTGTACTCATTTTTATCATTTTTTTGACACAAATAGAGCTTTCTTTTGGTGGTCTTTACTCCCCGCTGGGTGTTTTATTTTTTGTGCTATAAACAAAAAAAGAGCAAAAAATTAAAAAAAAAAAAAAAGTTTCTTTCTTTTGCAAACAGGCAATTTCTCTCCTTCACTGATGTGCACTGTCAGCACTGATGAGGCAATACTGATAGGTGCCAGTGGGGTCCTTAACCACTTGCCTACCAGGCACTTATACCCCCTTCCTTACTAGGCCAATTTTCAGCGTTGTCGCACTTTAAATGACAATTGTGCGGTCATGCAACATTGTACTCATTTGAAATTTTTATCATTTTTTTTACACAAATAGAGCTTTCTTTTGGTGGTATTTACTGCCCGCTGGGTGGTTTATTTTTTGCTCTATAAACAAAAAAATAGCAAAAAAATTTGAAAAAAAAGTTTCTTTGTTTCTATTAAAATATTTTGCAAACAGGTAATTTTTCTCCTTCACTGATGTGCGTTGATGAGGCTGCACTGATAGGCAGCACGGATAGGCAGCACTGATGGGCACTGATAGGCAGCACTAATGAGGCGGCACTGATAGGAGGCACTGATGATGGGTACTGATAGTTGTCAATGATTGGCAGCACTGCTGGGCACTGATGGGCGGCACTGCTGTGCAGCACTGGTGGGCAGTGACTGGCGGCACTGCTGGGCAAAGGTGGGTGGCACTTCTGGGCACTTGTGGGCAGAACTGGTGGGTGGCGCTGCTGGGCACCAATCCTCAGGGCACTGATCATAAATGCCCTGATGATCCCTCCTCTGACAACTGCTGGCAGTACCTTCCTCTTGCTCTGACAGCGTGAGGAAAGTGCAGTCGAGAACCGGCAACTGCAATTCCCGATGACAAGCGTGTCATAGGACACAGCGATCGTGGAGATCGCCAGGTTCATGCCCCCGGGGGCATGCAGGAGAGCGCATTCTGGGAGGACATCATATGAGATTTCTACATGGCAAATAATTTACTAGCAGGTGTAGTAGAGTCATAGAAATCCAACAGACCCGACAGTCATGACATGCATGCTGCTGATTCTGTGTCATTGAATCACTCATTGAAAGGGGCGTGTTCAAAATAATAGCAGTGTGGAGTTCTATTAGTGAGGTCATTCATTCTTTGACAAACAGGTGGCAATTATTGCCCTTATTTAAGGAAGGAAGGCAGCAAATGTTGGACATGCTGGTTACAGTGCATTTCTCTCTTTATATTTATATTTATATAGTTTTCATGGTATGGATATTTATGGTTGGCGACGGGAGCAGACACGCCTTAGGAGCTCCTGCGCTACTAGCCCCAATCCGCTGCCATCCGGCCGCAGCGGACCCCAGCGGGGCCCCTAAGACACTCCCGGCCCAGCCCGACCACCAGGGAAGGCTTCTGGACTTTTTCCCGGAGCTCCGGGAATCGCGGCCTACCCGCGCACCTGAAGCCGCAGCCTTGATTTTTGCCGCGGCCGAGCCACGACCGGACCGGATCACCGGACATCCACCCGGACCGTCTCCGCTCTGCCCACCGGGTCCCGCCGATCTGCCTGCCTGCCCAGGATCCTCCCCATCAGCCCTGGGTCCTCGCTGATTACCCTGGACCACCAGGAACCGGCACGGCCTCGCGGTCTCCCTGGAGCCCTCCCTACTAGCTCAAGGACCACCCCAGACCACCCGCGTCCAGCCGCTGGCACCCTGCTTCCTCCTCGGGGCACCCAGCATTCAACACCCAGCGGCCCGCACCCGGCGACCCTGCCTGGGAACTGCTTTGGGCCTCCCAGCACCCTGCACCAGCCGGCCCCAGACCAGGGACCTTTCCAGGACGCTGCCGCACCTCCGCTACCTGCATCGAGAGGGTAAGCCTCCCCTTTCGGGCACCTACCACTGAACTGCCCAAACCCTATCCAATTCGGCGGAGCCAAGCCTACCACGCGGCCTTACCGCTCCCACCGATGCAGGGCCCCTAGCACCCCCAGCGACTACCCCACTCCACCTCCAGACGTCGGTCCTCACCACCTCCTGCCAACGGCCCCTCTACACCGCCTAACGCCGATCCCTTCAACACCTCCTGATGCCGGGCCCTTCAGCACCATCAGCGCCTCCCGACGCCGAGTCCTCAGCGCCTGGCCCTCAACATCCGCCTGCGCCGGCTCACTTCGTTCACGGACGCCGAGCCTACTACAGCTGCCAACGCCCAGCCTACTCCACCTCCAGACATCAATCCATACCACCTCCTGACGACGACCCTTCCACTCCTCCTGACGTCGGGACATTCAGCACCCTCAGCGCCTCCCGACGCCGAGCCCTCAACACCTGGCCTCAACTTCTCCGGTCTCCGAGCCGCCAGCATCACCAGATGCCGTGCCTACTGCACCCCAGACGTCGCGCCCTACGACCCCTCCGCTCACCGAACCACCGCACCCACTGATGATGTGCCGCCGCACCCACGGACACCAACCTACTTCACCCGCAGACTACTACCAACCAGCTGCTATCCTTGCTGCCCTCCACTCTCCCTCTCCCCTCACAGAAGAACTCAATAGTCTCCTCCACAGCGCTACAGACGCCCTGTTTCACCATCCCGGACCTGCACCGCCTCACCTCCCACGGCATTTCGGACACTCTGCTTTGCCATCCCTGACCAGCACCCCTTCACCCCCCTGACCTTTCCAGCACCCCGCTCACCCCAACATGCCGCCCGCGCTCCTCCTCCTCGTCCTCCTCTCCTCCATCCCTAAAACCGCCTCCCTCTACCCGCCCACCCCCACTAAGCAGCTCTATATCGCCCCCTCGCTTCTCCCCTCTCCCCATTACGGCACCCACCACCTCCTCCTGCTACTCCACTTCCCCGTTGACCCACTTGCCACCACTTCCAGACCCACACACTCCTACACCTCCCGTTCCCACGCCACCTTCCTCACCCTCCTCCTTCTCATATCAGCTGGGGACATCTCCCCGAACCCTGGCCCCCCCTAGAGCCCCACCACCTCACACCCCCCCTAGAGCCCCCCCTGCTCATGCCAGCCGATGCGACCCCCTCAACCTCATACATATACCCCTCCTCCCTGTTGGGAATGCAACAGCATGTACTATAATGTACTATATATAGTATTGTGTGTTAATATCACTTGACCAGTAGATGGCACTATACACTAAAGGTTACTAGTTGTGTATATCTGAAAACTTGTTTGTTCCTCTCCTCTCTATCATCTCTTCAGGAAGTAATGTGTCTGTAACATGTCTGCTGAGAAATGTGCTCTGTATGTTTGCAACTTAAGCCACACAAGTAAAGTCATAGTTCTGCCTCATCACTACCAGTGTCTTCTATAACACATAACCAACAGGTTATGGGCCCAGCTCCAGACACTGAAAAAGGAGAACTACAAGCAAGTAAGTGCTGCATTTACAATCCTACCAATTCACTGAAAGATGGCAAGTGCTTCAGATATGAAGTTTACAATAGCAAAGCTCAACAATACCAACTACCAGCTATGGAAGTTTACGCTTGAAATGCTGTTATCCAAAGATGACTTGTGACCGGTACTAGATACACACAGACCCAATGACAACCCGGAAGAATGGGACAGACCCAATGACAACCCGGAAGAATGGGACAGGAAAAACAGGCAAGCAAAAGCAGTCATAAGCCTGTTAGTGGAGGACGATCAACTCATTCATATAAGAAAGGAAAGCACAGCTAAAGGTATGTGGACTGCATTATAAACACTGCATGAATGTGCAAACCTAAACAGTAAACTATATCTGCTACACAAACTGTATAAGATGAGGCTGGAAAAAGGGCAGGAAATGGGTGAACATGTAAATGCTATGCTAGAAATTGTGGACCAGCTGGGTGCAATAAGTGAAGATTTAAAAAGCAACCATGTTGTTTCAATACTTCTGCGCAGCCTTCCAGAATCATACAGTGCCCTTATAAATGCTCTAGAAACTAGACCGGAAACTGAACTGACGCTAGAATATGTTAAGGGAAAATTAATTGATGAATACAGCAGAAGAAAGGAAAATTTGCATAGTGAAGAGAACGAGAGACCAGAGGCAGCTCTGAAGGTGCATGAAGGCATAAGACAAAGCAAAGAAATCAGGGTATGTTTTCGCTGCAAAAAGGCCGGTCACCTGAAAAAGAACTGTTCAATCTGGAAAGCTGAGCAGCGAAAGTGGGAGCTACCCACAAGAGAAAGAGCTAAAGCGGTCATGAAAGAAAATGAAAGTACATCATGGAGTGGTACTTTTAAAGTGACTCAGAATAGTACCTCACACGGATGGTACATTGATTCAGGGGCAACAAGTAACATGACAAGCGACGAGACATTCTTCACAGAAATTGATTTTAGTGTAAAAGATAAAGTCTTCCTAGCAAATGGGAAAAGTATTACAGCAGAAGGTAAAGGTCAGGGATTTCTGAACTGCAAAACGCCATCAGGGGGCAAGCAGAGCATCCTTGTAAAGAATGTTCTATATGTTCCAAGCCTAGAAGGAAGCCTCCTATCAGTTAAAACCCTGGCAAGCAATGGACTCACTGTCCAGTTCAGAGGTAATGAATGCACAATTCAAAATGGAAAGCAAATTATAGCAAGAGGAAGGTTAAATGAACATCTGTACAAACTCATCACTGAAAGTGAGAAGGCTAATGCGGCAACTCATACCCCACATGACAAGTGCATCCACCTGTGGCATAGAAGATTGGGGCATCCAAACCCAGAAGCTATAAAGGACTTTGCAAAGAGAGGTCTATCAGAAAACATGAAAATATTGCCTTGCCACACACTCAGCAAGTGCACGTGTTGCATCAAAGCAAAGGCCACCCGAACCCTCTTCCACAGACCAGTCAGTGTAAAACCATTAAACCCATGGAACTGATACACAGTGATGTGTGCGGACCAATGAAAACCATCACACCTGGCAGGAACAGATATTTACTGACTTTCATCGATGATTATTCCAGGTACACAATAACGTATCTAATGAAGCACAAAAGTGAGACATTAGAAAAACTTCAAGAGTTTGTAGCTATGACAAGCAACAAGTTTCAAAGGAAACCTGGAATAATACGCACTGATAATGGAGGGGAATATATGAATAAAGAGATGGAATCATACCTAAAGAAACAAGGTATTATACACCAAACAACTGTACCATACACTCCTGAGCAAAACGGTGTAGCGGAAAGAAAGAATCGCACTCTTGTAGAAATGACCAGATGTATGATTTCGGACGCTGCCTTACCTAACAAATACTGGGGAGAAGCAATAATGACTGCGACATACCTACAAAACAGGCTCCCATCAAAAGCTGTTGAGAGTACACCATATGAAATGTGGAATGGATCAAAACCTAACGTAGGACACATCAGAGTATTTGGCTGTAAAGCATATGCCCACATTCCAAGTCAGAAACGCTCCAAGTTGGAGAACAAAGCCATAGAAGGCATTCTGGTGGGCTACAGTGAGCAGAGTAAGGGATATAGAATCCTTTGTCCAAAGACCAACAAGGTCACAGTAAGCCACAGTGTTTATTTTGATGAAAGTGAAGCACCAGATAATACAATTCTTGAAAAATGTGGAGAGGATTTACACACTGAATCGGCAAGAGACACTGACCCATGCGAAGCAGGACAAGAGCCAGAACAAGAAGTGGAACTTACAATCAACGAGCCAATAGAACCCACTGAACAACAAGAAATCAGAAGATCCTCACGAATGACTAAAGGGATACCACCCCGCAGGTTATCATACGCTGCTAAAACACATCAAACACAGGAGCCAACATCCTGGGAAGACATAGAAACTTTGCTGAGAAGGGAAGCCGATCAGTGGAGAAAAGCAGCTGAAGAAGAAATAAAATCACTTCAAGAAAATAAAACTTGGTCACTAACAGAACTTCCTCCTGGTCGCAAAACCATCGGAAGCAAATGGACTTTTAAAGTGAAATATGATACAGAAGGAAACATCTATAGATACAAAGCAAGATTAGTTGCCAAGGGATACTCCCAGAAATTTGGAGAAGATTACTCAGAGACATGCAAGAACAAGGGGTTATCGACATCCAGTACTGCCCATCAGAGGAGATGATTGCAGATGCACTCACCAAACCTTTGCCAAGGGAACGTTATTGTTTTCTACAAAAGAGACTAAATGTCATATAATTATGCACATGCCGTTGAGAAGGGGTGTTGGGAATGCAACAGCATGTACTATAATGTACTATATATAGTATTGTGTGTTAATATCACTTGACCAGTAGATGGCACTATACAGTAAAGGTTACTAGTAGAGATGAGCAAATTATTCAAAAATTTGATTCGGCTGATTCGGCGAATTCGAGGAATAAATTTGATTTGAGTTGAATATATTCGCTGCAAATTTAACTTATAAAAAGGGTGTTTCTAGGCTTCAGAGAGCCTTTATATTAGTGCAGAACACTGTACCTTTAATTTAAATGCCCTTGGAGTCTGCTGGGGAAGAGAAATAATACTGTCAGTCAGTATGACATGCAGATGAGTGCCGTCGATCTTAGAATCACCGCACACTTCACTCATTTGGGCAGTCACGGGGCCAAAACCAGAGTGTGGAGCCACAGTGTGGCGGTGGAGGCAGCAGCAATGGGAGGCCATACAGCACCGTATGACAAAATGGAACCCACCAGCAGTGTGAGGAGACCTGAAAGTGGCACATGGCAGAGTGTGGCGATGGAGACAGCAGCAATGGGAGGCCGTACAGGGACCCATGACACACTCTGGACCTGGAAGCAGCATGAGGAGGCGGTACAGGGGCCCATGACAGATTACGGGCCTGGCAGCAGCATGAGGAGTCGGTACGGGGGCCCATGGCAGATTACGGGCCTGGCAGCAGCAATGGGAAGGCCCGTAATCTGCCAGCACCCTATGACAAAATGGAACCCACCAGCAGTGTGAGGAGACCTGAAAGTGGCACATGGCAGAGTGTGGCGATGGAGACAGCAGCAATGGGAGGCCGTACAGGGATCCATGACACACTCTGGACCTGGCAGCTGCATGAGGAGGCGGTACAGGGGCCCATGGCAGAGTGGCGAAGCGTAAGCAGCTTAAATTGAAGGCCATACAGAGGCCTATGTTAAAAATAATAACATGTTTGGGGCATGATTCATGGCGGATTTAGTCAGTTGTGTCAGGAACTGGTGGTTTGAAATCCAGACTAATCCACGCCTGATTCATTTTCACAAACGTGAGTCTCTCCACACTTTGGGTGGACAGTCGTGTCCTCCGCGGAGTTACAATACCTCCTGCCGCACTAAACACGCGCTCCGATGCCACGCTACTGGCCGGGCATGACAGCCTTTCAAGGGCAAATTCAGCTAGTTGGGGCCAAAGGTCAAGTTTAGTTGCCCAGTAGTCAAGGGGATTGTCTACCTCGGTTGGCAGGGTGCTGTCCAAGTAGGCCCAAGCCTGTTGTTTGAGCTCCTGCTCCAGGTCCACCTGATGCTGCTGCTGCTGCGGCTGGTTAGTAGTTTCCTCACTGCGCTGGTGAAGAAAGCTACTCATCATCGACTGCAGACTGAGGCAGCCGCTGCTGGTGGAGCTGCCACTGCTCCTACCACCCCACCCCTCCCCTGCTGCCATGGCAGCGGAACGCGAGCGCACAGGGCCCACAGTGTCTGAGGATGGACATTGGCGCAGAAAGGCAGAGACCAACTGACTACATAGGTGGTTTTTATAGTACGTTATTTTGGCCTCCCTCTCAGCAGGTGTGAAAAAGGCCACCATTTTTGAACAATAGCGAGGGTCCAACAAGGTGGACAGCCAAAAGTCATCCCTCTGTCTGATGGTTATTATTCGGCTGTCGCTACGCAAGCAACCGAGCATGCTATGGGCCATTTGTGCCAAGGAATGCGAGGGACTCCCTGCCTCCATCTCCACAGCATACTGCCACGGTGCGTCTGGGTCCTCTGTCTCCTCCTCCTCCTCTACCAGATGCTCCTGCTCCTCCACTCCTGTCCGCTGAGTGGAAAAACCACCCATTTCACTCAATAATTCCTGAGCACCAATGTCCTCCTCTACCTCCTCCTCTTCTTCCTGTCCTGCCCCCACAGGGGTCATGTGGCGTTGAGATCTGTGCGCCACGTCTACCGCACCCTGACCAGCCATTGTTAACAGCATTTGTTCCAGGACGTGCAACAGAGGAATGACGTCGTTCATCCCATAGTCCTGCCGACTCACGAATAGTGTGGCCTCCTCAAAGGGCCTGAGCAAGCGGCAGGTGTCACGCATGAGCTGCCAATGGCTGACATCTAAGTTACACAGGGGAGTACCTTTATCCGCTTGTAACATCAGGAAATCGGTGATGGCCTTTCGCTGT
The DNA here is from genome assembly GCF_062004578.1 of Staurois parvus. Taxonomy (NCBI): domain Eukaryota; kingdom Metazoa; phylum Chordata; class Amphibia; order Anura; family Ranidae; genus Staurois; species Staurois parvus. Next base: position 734,921 of record NW_028317836.1, read on the forward strand.
TCGTAAAGGCGGTCTAACATATGTAGGGTTGAATTCCACCTTGTTGCAACGTCGCAGATCAGGCGATGCTGTGGAATTCCGTTCTGCCGCTGCAGCTCAATGAGGGTGTTCTTTGCGGTGTAGGAATGGCTGAAATGCATGCAAAGTTTACGTGACATTTTAAGGATGTCTTGCAGTGGGATGGTGGATTTTAGGAACCGCTTGACAACCAGATTGAACACGTGAGCCATGCATGGCGCATGGCACAACCTTCCTTGACGCAGAGCAGACACCATGTTCTTTCCGTTGTTGGTCAACATGGTTCCGATTTTCAGTTTGCGCGGAGACAGCCATCTGTCTATTTCTCTGTTCATTACACTCAGAAGTTCCTCCCCTGTGTGACTACGTTCGCCAAGGCATACCAGGTGCAGCACAGCGTGACACCGTTGCGCCCTGCACATGTGATATGCCGGTCGGGTAATGGGACTTGGCACGGGGGTGGCGGCTGAGGACACGGCGGAAAAAGAGGTGGTAGAGGCGGACATGTTTGCTGGACCAAGGACGTGCAAACGTGGAGGCAAAAGCGGCGTGACCTGTCCAAGTTGCTGGTGCGGCTGTGCCGGCACCACGTTCACCCAGTGGGCCATAAATGACATGTACTGTCCCTGACCGTAGTTACAGCTCCACACGTCGGCGCTGCCATGCACTTTGGCAGAGACCGACATGCTCAAAGAATGGCCCACCATCTCTTCTACATGTGAATGCAGGGCTGGCACTGCCTTTTTGGCGAAGAAATGCCGGCTTGGCACTCTCCACCGCGGCGCGGCACAAGCCATCATTTCTCGGAAAGGTGCTGAGCCCACCACTTGGAAAGGGAGGGACTGCAGCACCAGCAACTTGGACAGGAGGACGTTCAGCTATTGCACCGTCGGGTGCGTGCTCGCAAACTGTTGTCTCTTGGAAACGGATTCCAAGAAAGACTGCTGACGGAATCCGTGAAGAGGAGTAGCAGGAGAAGGAGCATCTGAACGAGCGGAAGATGCCATACTTCGCTTGGTGAGGGAACACCAAAGGACAGGGGCAGGTAGAGGACACGTGATTTCAGTGGGCTTGCTCCCGGGCCATGCCAACTAACGGTTGTGTCTGACGTACCCACCGACCGTTGGCTGTAGGTGTCAGAGGTGACCTGGGAAGAGGAAGACGACCGAGCCAACCAATCGATGATGGCAGGGTTGTCGGTGGAGACACGACCGCTGGATGACACCGGGAGCACTGGCCTCTGGCTGCGACTAGTGCTGCCTCGACCCCTTCCTCTGCTGCCACGTCTGCTCGCTCCTGAAACATTGCCTCCTCTGCCACGCGTGTTGTCTGACATACTCTTTAATTCAACGATTCTGTGTCCCTGAGTAACAATTCTGTGTCCCTGAGTAACAATTCTGTGTCTGTCCCTGAGTAACGATTCTGTGTCCCTGAGTAACGATTCTGTGTCCCTGAGTAACAATTATGTGTCCGTGAGTAACAATTATGTGTCCCTGAGTAACAATTCTGTGTCCCTCAGTAACAATTATGTGTCCCTGAGTAACAATTCTGTGTCCCTCAGTAACAATTCTGTGTCCCTGAGTAACAATTCTGTGTCCCTGAGTAACAATTCTGTGTCCCTGAGTAACGATTCTGTGTCCCTGAGTAACGATTCTGTGTCCCTGAGTAACGATTATGTGTCCCTCAGTAACAATTCTGTGTCCCTGTGTAACAATTCTGTGTCCCTGAGTAACAATTCTGTGTCCCTGAGTAACGATTCTGTGTCCCTGAGTAACAGTTCTGTGTCTGTCCCTGAGTAACGATTCTGTGTCCCTGAGTAACAATTCTGTGTCTGTCCCTGAGTAACGATTCTGTGTCCCTGAGTAACGATTCTGTGTCCCTGAGTAACGATTCTGTGTCCCTCAGTAACGATTCTGTGTCCCTGAGTAACAATTCTGTGTATCTCAGTAACAATTCTGTGTCCCTGAGTAACGATTCTGTGTCCCTCAGTAACAATTCTGTGTCCCTGAGTAACGATTCTGTGTCCCTGAGTAACGATTCTGTGTCCCTGAGTAACAATTCTGTGTCCCTGAGTAACGATTCTGTGTCCCTGAGTAACGATTCTGTGTCCCTGAGTAACAATTCTGTGTCCCTGAGTAACGATTCTGTGTCCCTGAGTAACAATTCTGTGTCCCTGAGTAACGATTCTGTGTCTGTCTTTGAGTAACGATTCTGTGTCCCTGAGTAACAATTCTGTGTCCCTGAGTAACAATTCTGTGTCCCTGAGTAACGATTCTGTGTCCCTCAGTAACAATTCTGTGTCCCTGAGTAACAATTATGTGTCTGTCCCTGAGTAACGATTCTGTGTCCCTGAGTAACAATTCTGTGTCCCTGAGTAACAATTTTGTGTCCCTGAGTAACGATTCTGTGTCCCTGAGTAACGATTCTGTGTCCCTCAGTAACAATTCTGTGTCCCTGAGTAAAAATTCTGTGTCCCTGAGTAACAATTATGTGTCCCTCAGTAATGATTCTGTGTCCCTCAGTAACAATTCTGTGTCCCTGAGTAACAATTCTGTGTCCCTGAGTAACAATTATGTGTCCCTCAGTAATGATTCTGTGTCCCTCAGTAACAATTCTGTGTCCCTGAGTAACAATTCTGTGTCCCTGAGTAACGATTCTGTTTCCCTCAGTAACAATTCTGTGTCCCTGAGTAACAATTCTGTGTCCCTGAGTAACAATTCTTTGTCCCTGAGTAACAATTCTGTGTCTGTCCCTGAGTAACGATTCTGTGTCCCTGAGTAACAATTCTGTGTCCCTGAGTAACGATTCTGTGTCCCTGAGTAACAATTCTGTGTCCCTGAGTAACAATTTTGTGTCCCTGAGTAACAATTCTGTGTCTGTCCCTGAGTAACGATTATGTGTCCCTGAGTAACAATTCTGTGTCCCTGAGTAACAATTCTGTGTCTGTCCCTGAGTAACAATTCTGTGTCCCTGAGTAACGATTCTGTGTCCCTCAGTAACAATTCTGTGTCCCTGAGTAACAATTGTGTGTCCCTGAGTAACGATTGTGTGTCCCTGAGTAACGATTGTGTGTCCCTGAGTAACGATTGTGTGTCCCTGAGTAACGATTCTGTGTCCCTCAGTAACGATTCTGTGTCCCTCAGTAACGATTCTGTGGCCCTAAAGTCTCTGTGGCCCTAACTCTGTCCCCAATACACAGAGGTCTGTCTCTCTTGAATGACCGGAGGCTAGTGGAGAATTCTAAGATGGCCGCGATTTATAGCTCCACCATTACACAGTGCTGGCTGGCTGGCTGCTGATTGGCTAATGCGATCACATGTCATTAATGAATGCATTATGGGTCAGCGCGCCTTGTCTGCGCGCCTTCCCAGAGATCCCCGCTCCGTCGCCACACATATCGCCGCCATTTTTGGGAAAATTTGATTTGTGCATCCGAAGTTTGCTAATTTTCGGATTCGGCGCAAATCAAATTTTTCCTGATCTTCGAAACGAATTCCACTTCGTCATGTTCGATTCGCTCATCTCTAGTTACTAGTTGTGTATATCTGAAAACTTGTTTGTTCCTCTCCTCTCTATCATCTCTTCAGGTAGTAATGTGTCTGTAACATGTCTGCTGAGAAATGTGCTCTGTATGTTTGCAAATTAAGCCACACAAGTAAAGTCATAGTTCTGCCTCATCACTACCAGTGTCTTCTATAACACATAACCAACACTCCCCATACCTATCCCCCCTCTCTCGGTTGCACTCCTGAATGCCCGTTCGGTTTGCAACAAGCTTACCGCCATCCATGACCTCTTCATCTCCCGCTCCCTAAACCTCCTAGCCATCACCGAAACCTGGGTACAGGCCACCGACTCCACTTCCCCTGCGGCACTCACCCATGGAGGTCTCATCTGGACCCATTCACCAAGACTGAGCGATCGCAGAGGTGGTGGTGTTGGCTTGCTCCTTTCACCACTGAGCACCTTCCAGGTCCTCCCTAACCCACCCTCTCTATCCTTCCCCTCCTTTGAGGCCACTGCATCCGACTCTTCTCACCCACCCCCCTAAGGATCGCAGTGATCTACAGACCTCCTGGGTCCATACCCCACTTCCTGGACAACTTCGCCGCCTGGCTCCCCTTCTTCCTCTCCTCTGAGCTACCGACCATCATCCTCGGGGACTTCAACATCCCCATCAACGACAACAACCCGGCCACTTCCCAATTCCTCCACCTAACCTCCTCCTTCGCGCTCACACAGCACATGCAATCCTCCACCCACATCGGAGGGAACACCCTGGATCTCGTCTTCTCCCACCTCTGTACCCTCAACCAGTTCTCTAACACCCCCTTCCCTCTCTCTGACCACCACCTCATCACGTTCTCCATCTCCCCTTCCCCCAACTCCCCCGCCCTAAAACGCCAAACCATTACCAGCCGCAATCTCCGCAACCTGAACCCGGCCCCCCTCCACTCAGCCACCGACCACCTACACGACAGCATCCTCCTACTGTCATGTCCTGACATATCCACCACCTTGTACAACGACTCACTATCAGCTGCCCTAGACTCTCTGGCACCCCTAACCACACGCATCATCAAACCCAGACCGCTCCAACCATGGCAGAATGACAGCACTAAACACCTCAAATGTCGCAGTCGTGCACTGGAGAGACTATGGCGCAAAACCAGATCCCCTCATGCATTCTCCCTCTACAAATCTGCCTTCCTCACTTACACCTCCTCCCTCCACACCGCCAAGCAGGCCTACTTTGTTAACCTAATCAACACCCTCTCCTCCTGCCCTCACCGACTCTTCTCCACCTTCAACACCCTACTCTCTCCCCCCCTCCTCCACTCAGTACCTCACTCTCCGCCCACGAGATTGCCACCCATTTCCGTAACAAGATTGACACTATCTGTAAGGACTTTGTCAACTCCCAATCTACCTCCCCACCTAGCCTCCCCACCTCCGTCAAACTTTCTTCTCCCCCCTCCTCTGCCCTCACAACCGCACTGCCCTCCACCGCTCCCAAGACCCCGCCCACCGTAACCCCCCCTGCACTGCACTCCCTCAGCCCTGTCACTACTGAGGAAATCGTCAAGGTCCTCTCAGAAGCCCACCTCACTACCTGCCCCCTGGACCCTATCCCCGCTCAACTCCATCGGTCACCCCCCTCTTCCCTCATCCGCTCCCTCACCCACATCTTCAATCTCTCCCTCTCTACTGGCGCATTCCCCTCCCCCCTAAAGCACGCACATATCACCCCCATCCTCAAAAAGCCCTCCCTGGATCCCGCAGACCCCAACAACCTCAGACCCATCTCCCTGCTGCCACTCACCTCCAAGCTCCTTGAGTGCATAGTCTACGATTGCCTAAGCGCCAACCTTATTGACAATAAATTCCTTGACCCATTACAGTCCGGCTTCCGTCCCCTACACTCCACCGAAACTGCCCTCCTCAAAATCACTAACGACCTACTAAACGCCAAAGCCAAGGGCGACTACTCTGTCCTCCTTCTCCTGGACCTCTCTGCGGCCTTTGACACAGTCGACCACCCCCTCCTCCTTAATAAACTACTCTCCTTTGGCATCAGAGATACCGCTCTCTCCTGGTTCTCATCCTACTTATCCCGACGCTCCTTCAGCGTCACCTACAATGGTACCACCTCCCCCTCCCTCCCCCTCTCTGTTGGGGTCCCCCAAGGCTCTGTCCTTGGACCCCTTCTCTTCTCCATCTACACCTCCTCCCTGGGCACACTCATACACTCCCATGGCTTCAATTATCACCTCTATGCCGACGACACCCAAATCTACCTCTCCACCCCTCTCCTCACCCCCACTATCTCCGCCCGCATCACTCACCTCCTAAACGACATCTCAGACTGGATGTCGCTCCATTTCCTCAAGCTTAACCTCTCCAAAACCGAACTCCTCGTCTTTCCCCCTGCCCACACCCCCCCCAGCCTATCCATCACCACCCCCAACACCACTATCATTCCCGCCCCGCAAGCCAAAGTCCTTGGCGTCATTCTTGACTCGAACCTCTCCTTCCTCCCTCATGTCAAATCACTTGCAAACACATGCAGGCTCCATCTCCGCAATATTGCCAAGATACGTGCCTTCCTCACGCCAGACACCACCAAACTTCTTGTACGCTCCCTCATCATCTCACGCCTTGACTACTGCAACTCTCTTCTCACTGGCCTACCCAAGTGCAGGCTCTCCCCGCTCCAGACCATCCTGAACTCAGCGGCCAGACTCATCCACCTCACCACCCGCTCCACCTCTGCCACCCCGCTCTGCCGCTCCCTCCACTGGCTCCACCCCCCTCTGCCTCTCCCTCCACTGGCTCCCAATTGCCCAACGCATCAAATTTAAACTTCTAATTCTGACCTACAAAGCCGTTCATAACACTGCCCCTGACTACCTCACCAACCTGATCCCCAAGTACGACCCTACCCGTACCCTTCACTCCTCACAGGACCTCCTTCTATCCTGCTCCCTGGTCTCCTCCTCCCATGCACGACTGCAGGTCTTCTCCAGGTCCTCCCCCATCCTCTGCAACTCACTACCCCAATCCATCCGACTGTCCCTTTCCCTCCCCACATTCAGGCGCTCCCTCAAAACCCATGTCTTCAGGGAAGCCTACCCCACCCTCACCTAACGGCCATCCTCCCTCATTCCTCCCACCACTTCATCCCCCTCAGCCACTTCATTCCCCTCAGCCACTTCCTATTGTTCCACTACCCCCTCCCTCCTAGATTGTAAGCTTGAAAGAGTAGGGCCCTCTAACCCCTCATACGTTGTCTGTTTTTGTTGTACTGTGCCATGTATTGTCCCCCCTATTGTACAGCGCTGAGCAAACCCTTTGGCGCTATATAAACTCAATGTAATAATAATCATCAGAAAAAGTGACATCACTATCAGCCTCCCATTTCTGTCTATAAAGAGGGGGTGAGGGAAAGAAAGTAACCAAAAATTGGCCATACAAATCTGAAATAAGACCCCTGCCCCTAGGAGAGTCGCGGCTAATACATTCAAAAAATGAAATCGGAGATGAAGGTGTAAGACCAAAATGTGAATTAAACAAATGTCTAATCTGTCGATAATGATAATATTCACGAAGCGGAATATCAAAATGTATGTGTAGCATCTCAAAAGTGATACAAGATCCTCCTCTCTGAAAGTCAGATGACCTAATAAAGGACCTATCATACCACCAACGGAATACCTGTGAAGATGAGAATGCTGCAATAAAATTTGGGTCACCAAAAAATGATGAACCTGGTGAGACAGAGGAGACAAGATTCAATTTAAGTTTATAACGGGACCAAAACATCAATGATTGGGCAACAATGGAATTATAGAGCAATAACGAGGGGGGGGGGTGAAATTTGAACCATAATACACCTGGTAAATAGAACGTATGTATAGACTGAGATTCAAATCTGATCCATGGGACCTGGGAAGTAATAGTCACCTATTGTGATAGCTGTGCGAAACGGGCTGACAGGTAGTAAAGCCATAAATTGGGGAGACCTAGGCCTCCCACCCATTGTGACCGGTAGAGGACCAATGAAGTAAAACGAAGGTGTTTGTTACACCAAATAAAATGATTAATAATCCATTGAAAGCGATCTAAGAACGTTTTTGAGACAGGGATTGGGAGTGATCTAAATAAAGTAATTTAGGGAAGACATTCATTGTTACTGCCGTGACTCTGCCCAAGAATGAGATAGGGGATCCATGCCAGATCTTCAATAGAGGTGAGAGGCGTGACACACATGGTGGCCAATTAGCAGCAAATAATTTTGAGTATCTGGGGGTGAGGTTTATACCTAGGTATGAAATCTGATCTGTGGCCCAACGAAATGGAAAAGAATTGCGGAGAGATGCACCCAGGGAATCAGGAACATTAATAGGCAGAACTACTGATTTAGTAAAATTTACAGTAAGACCTGATACTGTTACAAAGTCATTCAATAATGAGCAGAAGTCAGGCAATGACACCAACAGTTTAGTAAGGAAAAGCATAACATCATCTGCATACATACAAATTGTGAAATGTGAACCAATAATGGGGAACCAGAAATGTCTGAGTGTGATTATTGCAATTGCCAAGGGTTCCAAAACAAGCGCCAATAATAAGGGCGAAAGAGGACAACCCTGACGGGTACCTCCGCCTAGTGTACAAAATACAGAATTGCAGCCTGGAAGTCTTATTCTTGTTTTGGGGGGAGTCATACAAAGCATGTACACCAGACAGAAATTCATCACTAAAGCCCATCTTCTGCAGTAATGAAAACAAGTATGGCCAGAGGACACCATCAAAGGCCTTGTTAATGTCCCGGCTCAGCAACAAAACTTCTTTAGAATGCAAATTGGCGTCCTGAATAACATTTAATGTGAGAGGAATAGGCCCTTTACTATTGTGCCTGGGCGCATTTCCGTGGGCGAACGTCTAATTTTTACGTGCGACCGTCTACTTTTACCCCACTAAGAGATTTACTATTGAGCAGTGTTAACAAGTAGACGCCAATCGAATTTACTAACGAGACACACACCAGGAATCAGACTCACAAAGCAGACTTGGTAAGAGGTATGTCTGACACCATGAAAGATCACTGCAGAAATATGTTCACTTTGAAATTTGCTTTGCGAAATATCAGGACTTCACTTTAAACAATATCTGCCATTTCAAAAAAAAATTTAAATGTGTTAAAAAGTTTCTTTTTAAGCAAGTTGACACAGTAAAAAACTAGACGCTCATGCAGTTTATTTGGCAGATATAACTGAGCATGTGCAGAACACACATTAGACGTCCTCTGTGGGCACTTGCTTTTTAGCCACTGCTCAATAGTAAATCTCAGTGTGGAGTCCTCTGACAGCCGGCACTCGGTGGCGTCTCCTGTGTGTGGAGTCCTCTGACAGACGGCACTCGGTGGCGTCTCCTGTGTGTGGAGTCCTCTGACAGCCGGCACTCGGTGGCGTCTCCTGTGTGTGGAGTCCTCTGAAAGCCGGCACTCAGTCACGTCTCCTGTGTGTGGAGTACTCTGACAGCCGGCACTCGATGGCATCTCCTGTGTGTGGAGTCCTCGGACAGCTGGCACTCGGTGGCGTCTCCTGTGTGTGGAGTCCTCTGACAGCCGGCACTCGGTGGCGTCTCCTGTGTGTGGAGTCCTCTGACAGCCGGAACTCGGTGACGTCTCCTGTGTGTGGAGTCCTCTGACAGCCGACACTCGGTGGCGTCTCTGTGTGTGGAGTCCTCTGACAGCCGGCACTTGGTCACGTCTCCTGTGTGTGGAGTCCTCTGACAGCCGGCACTTGGTTGTGTCTCCTGTGTGTGGAGTCCTCTGACAGCCGGCACTCGGTGGCGTCTCCTGTGTGTGGAGTCCTCTGACATCCGGCACTCAGTGGCGTCTCCTGTGTGTGGATTCCTCTGACAGCCGGCACTCGGTGGCGTCTCCTGTGTGTGGAGTCCTCTGACAGCCGGTACTCGGTGGCGTCTCCTGTGTGTGGAATCCTCTGACAGCCGGCACTCGGTGGCGTCTCCTGTGTGTGGAGTCCTCTGACAGCCGGCACTCGGTGGCGTCTCCTGTGTGTGGAGTAATCTGACAGCCGGCACTCGGTGACGTCTCCTGTGTGTGGAGTCCTCTGACAGCCAGTACTCGGTGGCGTCTCCTGTGTGTGGAATCCTCTGACAGCCGGCACTCGGTGGCGTCTCCTGTGTGTGGAGCCCTCTGACAGCCGGTACTCGGTGGTGTCTCCTGTGTGTGGAATCCTCTGACAGCCGGCACTCGGTGGCGTTTCTCCTGTGTGTGGAGTCCTCTGACAGCTGGTACTCGGTGGTGTCTCCTGTGTGTGGAGTCCTCTGACAACCGGCACTCGGTGACGTCTCCTGTGTGTGGAGTCCTTTGACGGCCGGCACTCGGTGGCGTCTCCTGTGTGTGGAGTCCTCTGACGGCCGGCACTCGGTGGCGTCTCCTGTGTGTGGAGTCCTCTGACAGCCGGCACTCGGTGGCGTCTCCTGTGTGTGGAGTCCTCTGACAGCCGGCACTCGGTGGCATCTCCTGTGTGTGGAATCCTCTGACAGCCGGCACTCGGTGGCGTCTCCTGTGTGTGGAGTCCTCTGACAGCCGGCACTCGGTGACGTCTCCTGTGTGTGGAGTCCTCTGACAGCCGGCACTCGGTGGCGTCTCCTGTGTGTGGGGTCCTCTGACAGCCAGCACTCGGTGGCGTCTCCTGTGTGTGGAGTCCTCTGACAGCCGGCACTCGGTGGCGTCTCCTGTGTGTGGAGTCCTCTGACAGCCGGCACTCGGTGGCGTCTCCTGTGTGTGGAATCCTCTGACAGCCGGCACTCGGTGGCGTCTCCTGTGTGTAACAACCAGCACTCGGCAGATCTTTATGGACTCTCATTGGATTTCCTTAGTTCTAGTGATTCTATTTTTTTTTCTTATCCTTTATAATTATTTCTGTAATGATTTTACTTATTTCGAAGGTCTGGATAATATTTATTTTGACAGCTGAATGTAAAAATAAAGGTCCGCAATAAAAAAAAAAAAAAAAAAACAAAAACAACGTGGGTCTCCCCTCTCATCCATACCAAGCCCTTCAGGCCGAAATAAAAAAAAAAACAGAGTGGAGTCCCCCCAATATCCATACCAGACCCTTATCTGAGCATGCAGCCCGGCAGGTCAGGAAAGGGGGGGGATGAGCGAGCGCCCGCTCCCTCCTGAACCATACAAGGCCACATGCCCTCAACATGGGGGGGGGTGCTTTGGGGCGAGGGGCTCCCCCCCAAAGCACCTTGTCCCCATGTTGATGAGGACAAGGGCCTCTTCCCCACAACCCTGGCTGGTGGTTGTGGGGGTCTGTGGGCGGGGGGCTTATCAGAATCTGGAAGTCCCCTTTAACAAGGGGGCCCCCAGATCCCGCCCCCCCCTATGTGAATGAGTCTGCGGTACATGGTCCCGCTACTCATTCACAAAAAAAACAAAATGCTGTGTAAAAAAAACACAATACAGGGTCTTTGAGAAGTCCTTTAATAAAACAATGTCCCCCGAAGTAGATCCAACGTCAATCACGGTGGTGGCGGCGATCCGAAAAAAGAAAAAAAAAGTTCCGGTCCCGTCGGAGGCTTCCAGCCTTATGAAGAAAGTCTTGCTGACAGCTCTTAAATAGGTTAGGGGCGGGGCCAGCCGGGGACATCATCCGAGTGACCATTGAGTCATTGAGATGAGACTTGGTGGGCCTTGAGGAGGATTGAATAAGATTCCTCCTCTTCCCCTATTCCTGTGCCCTGTCCAATGTTTCTTAGGCTGAACCTCCTTAGCCTGCTGGGCCTGTGTTTTTCAACAAAAAACCCTACTAGAGTAAAACCTTTTCCTACTCTCTGGGAATGTCCTCTTGTTATGGGCCGTACATTCCAGAGCCTCCTCGAGACCTGGACCAAAAGATTATCGCCAATAAAGGGTAAGGCACAAAGGTGCAGTTTGAATGCTGAGTTCCCTGCCCAGGTTTTTAACCCAAATTCCCTTTTAGCTGAATTCACTAGGGCAGAGGTTCAAGCCGCTAGCTTAACTGATTTGGCCGAGGCATCCACAAGGAAACCAACTGCTTTAAACAGCAAAGGAAATTATTTCAGGATTTGCTGCCTGGAGGTTCCTGCTGAGAGATGTGACTGTGTAAGCCAGCATTCCAGATTTCTGGTGACACAGGTAGCCGATAAAGCTGGCCTAAAGCTGATGGAAGTGGAATACCAGGCCCTGCGGAGTAAGACTTCATCCCTCTTATCCATAGGGTCTTTCAGAGCCCCCATATCTTCAAATGTTACGTCTGTCCTTTTAGAGACTTTAGATAAGGGGGTGTCTAATTTCTGAACATTGTTCCATTGCTGGGACCTGTTATCCTCAAACCTCCTATTAAGATTACTTGAGAAAAAGGGTTTCCTCTCAGGGCTTTCCCATTCCTGCTTAATGGTATCAGCCAGGGAACTATGGACTGGAAAGACCCTAGTCTTTCTAGCTGTCAGGGTCCGCCGCGGCTCCGTCCCCGGCGAATGCGCAATAGCGGCGGCTCATGCTGGGACACAGGCACCAGATCCTGGTGGGCCGCGGCTAACAGGAGGCCGCGCATGCGCAGTAGGAGCCGCGGGTGCACCTCGGGCGGCCAATGACAGCCCGGGGGCGTGTCCTGGGCAGCCAATGACAGTGCAGGGTGCGATATTTAAAGATGCCCTGCACTGTCACAAATCGCCGCAAGGTCTGACCTGTTACCTGTGTTCCCTGTGCCCTGTGATTGTGACCCGGATTGTTTGACCTTCTGCCTGCTCCTGCCCTGACCCGGATTATCTGACTACGCTGCCTTCTCCTGTGATTGACCCGGATTGTCCCTGACTATGCTGCCTTCTCCTGTGATTGACCCGGATTGTCCCTGACTACACTGCCTTCTCCTGTGTTTGACCCGGATTGTCTCTGACTATGCTGCCTTCTCCTGTCCCGACCCCCGGCTTGTTTGACCATTCTGCGGACTGACTCCGGTAACTGACACTGCGTGTGACCTGACCACTCTCTGCCTGCCGCCTCGGTACCTCGCCATTTCCCACGGTGACAACCGCCGGTTTATCCTGCCTAGTCCTGCCGGTCTCCTCACATCTGGCTCTATTCTGTCCTATTCTCATCCCCGGAGGCTCCCTCTGCCACTGGTGGTATTGCTCGGAGGTCGTGACCTGGTCCTGGTTCTGCTCCAAGTCCATCCCCACCATCAGGGGCCCTGGTGAAAACGCAGACCGGGACTTAGACTCCACGCTCCGGGTGATTCCACCTAGTGGGCTGCCAGAGGTACCACCTGGCGGATCCGTAACACTAGCATACAAACCTTGATACATGAGGTCATGCTTAGATAGGCAAACATCCTCCTCCTTGATCTCTAAGGTTTCATAGATAGCTTTAAGGAGGTCGTCCACATCTTCCAGGGGCAATTTGTTCCTGGAACCTATGGAGGAGCAAACTTCACTGTCCTCCTCTTATGAGCCTGAATCTACCCGGGACCTAGGATTCTCCTCCGGGTCCTCCTCCCCTTTTAATGCATCTGCTACCTCCAAACCCACCGATTGGGTCCAAGGATCCAGTGGCGGATGCATTTTTCCAATAGGGATCTAAAGGATTGAAATGTAAACAACATGTCATCCTTAATGAAGGTGAGCACTTTATGGCAGGCTGTAAATGACTTATCCTTAATTAGGCTAGCCACACAATTGCAGCATAAGGGTTTTTCCCAAGCTGAACCCAATTTAGCTGCACAAACTGCACACTTCTTCTTGGGGGTCTGACTCTGCACCTTGTCCTGGACTTTAACCTACAATAAGCAAGAAAAAACACAATACAGAAAATAATCAGCCCAGGGCCCCTCATACAAAAACCACTGTGCTGGGGGAGCAAGAAAAGGAAGTGTGCCCACCAGGGTCAGCAAGAGGGATCAGAGTCCCCAAGCTTACCTTAGAGGAGCCAGTGCCTGAAGGACCAGGGTATGCCTGAGAAGTGCCAGCACCTTCCATCCATCCCTCTTGGTGTGAAGCCAAAGGCTCTGCTGGATCTGTACACCAGACTGGCTGCCTAACCAAATGCTAGTGCCGCTATGGAGACTGGAACCACGAGTCTCCGGCGCCCATCAATGACGTCTCTGCAGCCGAAATTTCCGGTTCCTGGACAGCACCCAGGAGTTGCGGCTACTCCCACGCCTGCTTGACAGTAACTCTGCTCCACTGTGCATCAGATGCTGGAGATCCCCCCTGCACGGGAAGGAGAACGACAGGCATCAAAGGTCCTGGACCCCCCAGGACACCCCCGATAGTCATGATCCACTGAGGCATGGAAAGATATCAGGAGCGCAGCCCCACTCCCCCTAAAGGGATCACGTCGGGCAGGAGGAAGTAAGACAGACCAGGAGCCACCAGCAACCTCTAGGGCACGGACTTCAACAATCAGTTTCTTGATGACTGCACCCATCCTTCCAGAGGAAACACTAAAAAGTCAGGAGGGAGGCCTAGTGGTCCGCCTTTTATAGTACTGTGCTTACGTGTTTCCTGTCCCAGAAGGAGGAGCTCTGTCTCAGGAAGGATGTCCTGGAGGACGTTTGAAGAAATGAACATTAGAATGACTGAGAGACAAAAGCCAGAAATAGATCAGTGGCTGCATGCACGCCTCATTGTTAGGCTGCAGGTAGAGAGGCAGAGATGAGGCAGGATTTATCATGAAATACAAATTAAAGTGTATTATTTTCAAAACAGCCAAGAATATTTCACAAGGTCTGAAAAGTATGTAAGTCATCGAGTTATTCCCCAATTTAAGAAGAAGAGCATAACTGCAGGTAGTAAATGTAAGAGAGGAGTTGCAGATGATACGATGGTGGGTAGTATGTACAGGAGAGGAGTGTGGAGGTATGACAGTGATCGGTATGTACAGGAGAGGAGTACGGAGGTATGACAGTGATCGGTATGTACAGGAGAGGAGTGTGGAGGTATGACAGTAATCGGTATGTACAGGAGAGGAGTACGGAGGTATGACAGTGATCGGTATGTACAGGAGAGGAGTGTGGAGGTATGACAGTGATAGGTATGCACAGGAGAGGAGTACGGAGGTATGACAGTGATCGGTATGTACAGGGGAGGAGTGTGGAGGTATGACAGTGATCTGTATGTACAGGAGAGGAGTGTGGAGGTATGACAGTGATCGGTGTGTACAGGAGAGGAGTACGGAGGTATGACAGTGATCGGTATGTACAGGAGAGGAGTACGGAGGTATGACAGTGATTGGTGTGTACAGGAGAGGAGTGTGGAGGTATGAAAGTGATTGGTATGTACAGGAGAGGAGTGTGGAGGTATGACAGTGATGGGTACATACAGGAGAGGAGTACGGAGGTATGACAGTGATCGGTATGTACAGGAGAGGAGTGTGGAGGTATGACAGTGATCGGTATGTACAGGAGAGGAGTGTGGAGGTATGACAGTGATCGGTATGTACAGGAGAGGAGTGTGGAGGTATGACAGTGATCGGTATGTACAGGAGAGGAGTGTGGGGGGTATGACAGTGATCGGTATGTACAGGAGAGGAGTGTGGAGGTATGACAGTGATCGGTATGTACAGGAGAGGAGTGTGGGGGGTATGACAGTGATCGGTATGTACAGGAGAGGAGTGTGGAGGTATGACAGTGATGGGTATGTACAGGAGAGGAGTGTGGAGGTATGACAGTGATCGGTATGTACAGGAGAGGAGTGTGGAGGTATGACAGTGATCGGTATGTACAGGAGAGGAGTACGGAGGTATGACAGTGATGGGTATGTACAGGAGAGGAGTGTGAAGGTATGACAGTGATCGGTATGTACAGGAGAGGAGTACGGAGGTATGACAGTGATCGGTATGTACAGGAGAGGAGTGTGGGGGGTATGACAGTGATCGGTATGTACAGGAGAGGAGTGTGGGGGGTTATGACAGTGATCGGTATGTACAGGAGAGGAGTATGGGGGGTATGACAGTGATTGGTATGTACAGGAGTGGAGTACGGAGGTATGACAGTGATGGGTATGTACAGGAGAGGAGTGTGGGGGTATGACAGTGATCGGTACGTACAGGAGAGGAGTACGGAGGTATGACAGTGATCATAATGTACAGGATAGGAGTGTGGAGGTATGACAGTGATCGGTATGTACAGGAGAGGAGTACGGGGGTATGACAGTGATCGGTATTAGAGATGAGTGAATTATTCAAAAATTTGGTTCGGCTGATTCGCCGAATTCGCCGAATAAATTTGCTTCAAGCCGAATATATTTGCTGCGAATTTAACTTTTAAAAAGGGTGTTTCTAGGCTTCAGAGAGCCTTTATATTAGTGCAGAACACTGTACCTTTAATTTAAATGCCCTTGGAGTCTGCTGGGGAAGAGAAATAATACTGTCAGTCAGTATGACATGCAGATGAGTGCCGTCGATCTTAGAATCACCGCACACTTCACTCATTTGGGCAGTCACGGGGCCAAAACCAGAGTGTGGAGCCACAGTGTGGCGGTGGAGGCAGCAGCAATGGGAGGCCATACAGCACCCTATGACAAAATGGAACCCACCAGCAGTGTGAGGAGACCTGAAAGTGGCACATGGCAGATTAGTGGAATGCACTAATCACCCAAAAAATATTACCGCCACCCGGCGTGTAAATGTATCTAACTCTTTGAACGTACAATAGTGGTTGTGAAGCAGAAAGTCAGTTTATTTTGCACAATCGGCAAACTGCAGCACCAACTGTGCACGACAGCCACCAAAAAAAAAAAGGGTGTATGTCACTTTAAATTTTCGATTCTTTGATAGCTGTGTCCCTGAGTAACGATTCTGTGTCCCTGAGTAACGATTCTGTGGCCCTGAGTAACGATTCTGTGGCCCTGAGTAACGATTCTGTGGCCCTAAAGTCTCTGTGGCCCTAACTCTGTCCCTTAATTCACACAGGTCTGTCTCTCTTGAATGACCGGAGGCTAATGGAGAATTCTAAGATGGCCGCGATTTATAGCTCCACCATTACACAGTGCTGGCTGGCTGCTGATTGGCTAATGCGATCACATGTCATGAATGCATTATGGGTCAGCGTGCCTTGTCTGCGCGCCTTCCCAGAGATCCCCGCCCCATCTTCTCTGTCCATTTTCTCCGTCGCCACACATGTCGCCGCCATTTTTGGGAAAATTTGATTTGTGCATCCGAAGTTTGCTAATCTTCGGATTCGTCGCGAATCAAATTTTTCCAAATCTTCGGAACGAATTCCACTTCGTCATGTTCGATTTGCTCATCTCTAATCGGTATGTACAGGAGAGGAGTGTGGGGTGTATGACAGTGATCGGTATGTACAGGAGAGGAGTGTGGGGGTATGACAGTGATCGGTATGTACAGGAGAGGAGAATGGGGGGTATGGCAGTGATCGGTATGTACAGGAGAGGAGTGTGGGGGGTATGACAGTGATCGGTATGTACAGGAGAGGAGTGTGGGGGGTATGACAGTGATCGGTATGTACAGGATAGGAGTGTGGAGGTATGACAGTGATCGGTATGTACAGGAGAGGAGTACGGAGGTATGACAGTGATCGGTATGTACAGGAGAGGAGTATGGGGGGTATGGCAGTGATCGGTATGTACAGGAGAGGAGTATGGGGGGTATGACAGTGATCGGTATGTACAGGAATGAATCAGATGTGGGCAGGGAGGGTGATCGGCACGGTGGGGCAGCAATTACTGGAACCGATCCCCTGTACGGCTCTCTCTGCAGCAGCTGAAAGTCGGCTTCTTCTCCTCTCTCTGGCCGGATTTCAGCTGCAGATAGAGCTATACAAGGGATCAGTTCCAGTAATTGCCCCTCCCCCTTTGCCCCACCACCACACCCATCACCTTCCCTGTGCACCATATGTTTCCTTTTGCTGCCCGGGGCCCCCCACCGCTGCAGTACTTCCCTCCTCTGCTTCCCTCCCACAGCTAAGAGCACAGGTCCTCTAAATATGTCACACTTACCAGCCCCTTATTTTCCTGAATGAACAGAATGATTTATCAGTACCGAGCACTCACTGTGTTCATTCCTAACTAAATTATATTAAACTTTTTTTTGGGGGGAGGGGCCCTATCAGATTGGCTGTATGGGGCCCTGTTGTTTGTAACATCTTCCCTGTTCATACCCTCCACTTGATTCTCCATCTCCTCAATGTGAAGGAAATAGAAGTACAAGTGGAGGCAGTACAAAGGCCGCGGGGAGGAGATTGGTCAGGAAGGGTCTCTGCTCCACCATAACCCTGAATTCTCGGAGTGTCAGGATCCAGCTTCATACCCTCTTGCTCCTCTATCCCCTCAACCCGGAGGAAGTAGAAGTACAAGTGGAGCCAAAGCAATGGCTCCAGGAAGGAGTATCAGCATTCTGATGACATTTCTGGGTCTACGCTCCACCATAACTCTGGTTCTCGGAGTGTCAGGTCCCAGCGGGTTTTCCTGGTGTCTCTCCTGTTATTCTGTCTCGGACACATCAGAGGAACATGGTGGGAGATCGGCCTGAATGTCCTTCCTAGGAGAGAATACCGGAGCCATTCTGAGGCCCAAATGATGGCCGGCAATGAGGAGGAAACCAACACTGAGAAGTAGATTGTGAAGCCGGATTTACTGAAATCCTAGATCAGCAGTATAGTTCCTCCAACATTTGGAGAACGTGGTGACCCTCTTTATCAAGCTTACAGACAGAGAGACAAATGCCGGCCATAGACGAGTCGAAAATCGGCCAATTTTTTGGCAAAAAAAATCGGCAGATTTTTCCACTGTTAGTGGGTTAATTGGTCGGCCATTTTTTGGGGGGTTTTTGCACAGTTTTTTTATTGGTCATGTTGGAAAAGTTGCAGCCGATATAGACAATCAGACGATTTTCCCGGCAATAATGATAAGAAGAAGAAAAAGGAAGAAGAAGGAAGAATGAAGAAGAAGACGATTGCAGACTGTCACATCTAGAAGAGGACATTTTATTCTGCTAAAGTGAATTGATCATCGGAATGGGAGACACCTGAATTATTATTATTATTAATTTACAGTATTTATAAAGCACCAATAGTTCGCTCAGCGCTGTACATTACAAAGGGGGACAGAACATGTGACAGAACAATACCAATACAATGCAATACATGAGGGGATCGAGGGCCCTGCTCTTTCGAGCTTACAATCTAGGAGGGAGGGGATGGTGGCACAGGAGGAGATAGCTGTGGGGGATGGAGTGGTAGGAAGAGTGGAGGAGGTCGGCAAGTTAGCAGGGGGTGGGGTAGGCTTCCCTGAAGAGATGGGTTTTCAGGGTGCGCCTAAAGGAGAGGACAGTAGGTGATAATCTGATGGGTTGGGGCAGGGAGTTCCAGAGGATGGGTGACACCCTGGAGAAGTCCTGGAGGTGGGCGTGGGAGGAGGAGACCAGGGAACTAGAGAGAAGGAGGTCTTGTGAGGAGTGCAGTGTGCGTCCTGGGCGGTACTTGGATATTAGGTTAGTGATGTAGTTCGGGGCAGTATGGTGGACAGCTTTGTACATCAGTGTTAGGATTTTGAATTTGCTCCGTTGCGCAATCGGAAGCCAGTGGAGGGATTGGCAGAGGGGGGTGGCGGAAACGGAGTGGTTGGAAAGGTGAATGAGTCTGGCCGCCGTATTCAGGATGGACTGAAGCGGGGATAGCCAGCGGCGAGGCAGGCCAGTGAGGAGGGAGTTGCAGTAGTTGAGTAGTGATATGATGAGGGAGTGGATGAGCTGTTTAGTGGTTTCTGGGGTTAGGAACGTGCGGATTTTGGCGATGTTGCGGAGGTGGAGTCTGAATGAGTTTGTTAAAGATTGGACTTGGGGCTAGAAGGATAGATTGGAGTCCAGAATGACACCAAGTACTCTGGCCTGCGGGGTGGGTTTGATGGTGGAGTTGTTGGACATGATGAGAAGTCAATGGGGGGTGGTGTCCGGGCTGGGGGGAAGACAAGAAACTCAGTTTTGGAGAGGTTCAGTTTAAGGAAGTGGAGCGACATCCAATCGGATATGTCGCTCAGTAGGTGTGTGATTCGGCGGAGACCGAGGGGGTGAGGTGGGGGGTTGATAGATTTGTGTGTCATCGGCATAGAGGTGGTAGTTGAAGCCGTGAGAGTGTATAAGTTGGCCAAGGGAGGAGGTGTAGATGGAGAAGAGAAGGGGCCCGAGGACAGAGCCTTGAGGGACCCCAACAGAGAGGGGGAGTGAGGGGGAGGTGGTAGCATTATAGGTAACACTGAATGATAGGTAGGATGAGAGCCAGGAGAGAGCAGAATCTCTGAGGCCGAGAGAGTGTAGTTTTTTCAGGAGGAGGGGGTGGTCGACTGTGTTGAAGGCCGCAGAGAGGTCAAGGAGTAGGAGCACTGAATAATGGCCATTAGCTTTGGCGGTTAGCAGGTCGTTGGAGAGTTTGAGTAAGGCAGTTTTGGTGGAGTGTAGGGGATGGAAGCTAGACTGTAGGGGATCGAGGAGGTTGTTGTCGTTGAGGTGAGAGCATAGGCGGGTGTAGACTAGGCGCTCGAGAAATTTAGATGTAAATGGGAGCAGGGAGATAGGTCTGAGGTTGTTCGGATCATTGGGGTCCAGGGAGGGCTTCTTAAGTATGGGGGTGATGTGTGCATGTTTCAGAGGGGAGGGGAAAGTGCCGGAGGAGAGGGAGAGATTGAAGATGTGGGTGAGGGAGCGTAGGATGGAGGGGGAGGGAGGTCGTAGGAGTTGTGAGGGGATAGGGTCAAGGGGGCAGGTGGTGAGGCGGGCATCAGAGAGGATCTTGGAGACTTCTTCGATGGTAGTAAGGTCAAAGAGGCGGAGTGTTGGGGGAGCTTCAGTATGAGGAATGTAGGGTGGGTGGAAGTGGAGGTCAGAGCAGTGGTGGGGCCCGTGGGAGAGGGGTGATGAGGGGGTAGCTGAGTGAGGGGGAACGGGGTTGGAGGGAGTTTGAGCAGCGATGAAGTCCCTGCGGGTTATGTCGAGGGGGGGGGGATGAGGGGGTAGCTGTGTGAGAGGGGACAGATTGAGAGGGCGTGTGAGTTGCGGCGATGTCCTTGCGAATTGTGTCAATCTTGTTTTTGAAGTGATTGGCAATCTCAAGGGCAGTGAGTGAGGTGCTGGGTGGAGGTGGGGGTGGCGAGAGTAGAGAGTTGAAGGTAGAGAAGAGTCGGCAAGGATTGAAGGATAGGGCCTTGATGAGGGTCAGGAAGTAGGCTTGTTTGGCTGCGTGGAGGGAGGAGGTGTAGGTGTGGAAGGCAGATTTGTAGCGGGTGAAGGCTTGCTGGGTTTTGGTTTGTGCCATAGTCGCTCCAGGGCAAGACTGTGTCGTTTGAGGGTTTTGGCGTGATCAGTCTGCCAGGGCTGGAGCAGTCGGGGTCTGATGTTGCGTGTGGTTAAAGGCGCTAGTGAGTCAAGGGCTGTTGACAGCGCATTGTTGTAGGCAGTCATAGCCAAGTCGGGGCAGGACAGGGGGAGGATGCGGTCATGGAGTTGATCAGCTGCAGAGTGGAGGGGGGCAGGGTTAAGGTTGCGGAGGTTACGGCTGGTAGTAGTGTGACATTTGGAGGGGTAGGCCTTGGAGGACGAGGAGATAGAGAAGGTAATCAGGTTGTGGTCAGAGAGAGGGAAGGGGGTGTTAGTGAGGTTGTGGGGAGCGCAGCGGTTGGAGAAGACGAAATCAAGGATATTACCGTCGGAGTGGGTGGTGGATTGTATGCACTGTGCAAGTGCAAAGGAGGAGGTTAAGTGGAGGAGATGGGATGTGTCCGGGTTGTCGAGGTTGACAGGGTTGTTGAAATCCCCAAGGATGATGGTGGGTAGCTCAGAGGAGAGGAAGAAGGGTAGCCAGGAGGAGAAGTCATCCAGGAAGCGGGATATGGATCCAGGAGGCCGGTATATCACAGCAAGCACTTTATATGAAAAAGTCTTGCGGTTGCAACAAATGTATCCATTTGTATCCAAAAAAAATATAAAGTATTTGCATTGCTGTCACATTGTATGGTGTGCTCCTCTGTCTCTGGTTTCCTGTCCCATCTTTTCGTGACCATTAGTGGCAGCATCCATGGCGGCAACGACCAATTATTTTGTTTATTGGCCGACAATTCAGCCAATAAATGACCTGTCTATGACCTGCTAAAGTGATCGGGGCTACAGCCCTAGGACGCCACACTGCTGACACCATACCGGTCCCGGCAGCCATCTTGGATCCTCATACTGGTCAGTGATTTCTGTTCATTCATTTATCTGGCTAATAAAGCCCCCTCTGTTCATACGGTATCACGCTATGGACCTCCTTTTTTCCTGAGCTCCTTTGAGCTCCCACTATCTACAGAGGAGGTGAGCCATCCAGGGACGGCTGATGTCGATTCCACAGACTATACCTGACACCGTGCACATGGAGGGTCACTGATTAGTGACGCAATACACTTTTATGGATGTATTTGCACTATGTCACTTGTTTTTTAGGATTGTTATTTTAATATATTGATGTTTTTTTATATTTAGAAGCTGTTTATTAGGCTTGACATATCATATGATGATGATTTTTAAGCACTACACCCTGCTATTATATTATTAAGGAATAGGAACCTGACTTACCTATGTGGTCTGAAGTGGAGGAGATCCCATGCTGGTGGCCGTGTGTATAAGATGGAGACGGAGAACCTGTTTGACTGGTTGGAACCAGCTGTAAAATGTCCGAAAACAGGAAAGTGTTTCATGTACAGGATGTAGCATTTCGTACATCTCACACTGGGATTTCCTGGGTTGGTCTCATAATGAGGAACATGAAAATCACTGATGAATACAGAGGGTGCAGTATGGAGAGCAGAGACTACACCGTGTTCCAAATGATTCTGCAAATGATATTTCCTCATTTCCCTCAATAATTGATGTAAATAACAGTCGGCAGAATTCTCAGGTTATGTGACGAATTGTCCCTGTGTGATCACATTTTGCCCTTTCTGTTCCAGTTTCATCCCCTTTGTAAAGCTGGACATGTTTCACAGACATTCTACACTGTTTGTTTAGGGAAATGTGACCTGGTAGTCTTTCACTTCTAATAGAGTTCATACTGTATTGTTAGTTGTAGGGTTTGTTGTGGGTGGGGAAAACCCGGTGCCAGGCTGTCTGGTGGGGGTGGGGTTGAAGCTGTATATACTGAGATGTGTTTAATAAAGAGTCAGTCTTTATTCACCCTACACGAAGTTCCGACTCGTGGTTTTGGGTAGAGCAAAAGGGAGGGTTTCTTAGCTATAATATCTGCCTTGGGAGAGTGCTGGAAGACTTGCTGGAAAAGAGGACCATTGGGTGGGACATATCGCTCCGCACGAGGAAGCCCAGGCGGAACGGTTCCGCCACAGGTTATCAGCTATGAAGAGGACAATTCACATTTTATTGAACAAACCTCCTAATGGTAACAGGATTTGTGTTCCGGATTATTCCGCACAGGAAGTTTCCAAACACTTTCTAGGTTGTAAAGAACTGAAAATTGTCATTTGTTGTGTTTGCAGCAAATTTACTGAAATCAAAAGCTTTTCAATCAAACTTTTCCCAACATTGTAACTTTGTAAACATTTGAAGCGGTCACGTTACATTGTAACATAGGAGCCCTTATCTGATAGCAGATCACAAGTCTCGCATCCATTGAACTTGGGAGTTTTCGGACAGTTTCTGCTTGAATTTGTTTGCAAGATGTCAGAATAGCCTCCCAGAGCTGCTGTTTGGATGTAAACTGCCTCCCACCCTCATAGATCTTTTGCTTGAGGATGCTCCAAAGGTTCTCAATAGGATTGAGGTCAGGGGAGGATGGAGGCCACACCATGACTTTCTCTCCTTTTATCCCCATAGCAGCCATTGATGCGGAGGTATTCTTTGCAGCATGAGATGGTGCATTGTCATGCATGAAGATGATTTTATTACGGAAAGCATAGTTCTTCCTTCTGTACCAGGGAAGAAAGTGGCCAGTCATAAACTCCACATACTTTGCAGAGGTCATCTTTACACCTTTGTGGACCCTAAAGGGGCCAACCAGCTCTGTTCCTATGAGTCCAGCCCAAAACATGACTCCACCACTGCCTTGCTGACGTCGCAGCCTTGTTAGAACAAGGTGGCCCTCCACCAACCATCCACTACTCCATCCATCTGGACCATCCAGGGTTGCACGGCACTCATCAGTGAACAGGACTGTTTGAAAATTAGTCTTCATGTATTTTCTGCCCAATGCAGCCGTTTCTGCTTGTGAGCATTGGTTAGTGGTGGCCGAATAGAAGGTTTCTGCACAGTTGCAGGACTCTGGAGGACTCTACACCTTGATGTCCGTGGGACTCCAGAGGCACCAGCAGCTTCAAATATCTGTTTGCTGCTATGTAATGGGATTTTAGCAGCTGCTCTCTTGATCCGATGCATGGATCTGGCAGAAATCTTCCTCAATGTGCCTTTATCTGCACCAACCCGTCTGTGCTCTGAATCAGCCACAAATCTCTTCATAGTGCGATGATCACGCTTACGTTTTCCTGAAATATCGAATGTTTTCATCCCTCGTCCAAGGCATCGAACTATTTCACTCTTTTCAGCAGCAGAGAGATCCTTTTCCTTCCCCATATTGCTTGAAAATGGGGATCTGCTTAACCCCTCCCCCTCCGCAGGATTTACCCCCCTTCCTGACCACGCCTCTTTTTGCTACTCAGCGCTGCACTAATTCAACTGACTATTGCACGGTCGTGCAACACTGCACCCAAACAAAATGCACGTGCTTTTTTTCACACAAATAGAGCATTCTTTCGGTGGTATTTGATCACCTGTGCACTTTTTATTTTTCACGCTATAAACAAAAAAAGATCAAAAATTTTGAAGAAAAACGATATTTTGTACTTTCAGCTATAAAATATATAAAGTAACCTCAAAGTTAGTTATAAATTTCACCAAAATGTCTCCCGCTCCATGTTTATGGGAAAAGGACCCCAATAAGTGGATATTGATTGCTGTGTGTGACCGTTATATCGTCTGCAGACTATGGGGTAGATACTGCAATTTATGCCATTTTTTTCTATACAGCGCTGTGCTAGTTTAACGGACAATTGCGCGGTCATGCAACACTGCACCCAAATTAAATTTACATCCTTTTTTTCCCCATAAATTGAGCTTTCTTTCGGCGGTATTCGCTCGCCTGTGTGGTTTTTATTTTTTGCGCTATACAAAAATAAGTCTGAAAATTTTGAAAAAAAAAAAACAACAATATTTTGGACTTTTTGCTATAAAACATGTCCAGTAAAAAAATGTAAAAATCAAATTTAGTCATAAATTTCAGCCAAAATGCATTCTGCGACATGTCTTTGCTAAAAGAAAATCCAATACGTGTAAATGAATTGGTTTCCGTGAAAGTTATAGCGTCTACAAATGGCGGGAAAGATACTGGGATTTTTTTTTTTTTATACTAATGGCGGCGATCGGCGACTTATGGCGGTGATCAGCGATTTATGACAGTGATCAGCGACTTATGGCGGTGATCAGCGATTTATGACAGTGAACAGCGACTTATGGCGGTGATCAGCGATTTATGACAGTGAACAGCGACTTATGGTGGTGATCAGCGATTTATGACAGTGATCAGCGACTTATGGCGGTGATCAGCGATTTATGACAGTGATCAGCGTCTTATGGCGGGTCTGCGGCAGACATTTTGACATTGGGGGGGAACTGACTTGGGGTCACTGACATCCCCAGTGACACCAATACAGTGATGAGTGCAAAAAAAAAAAACACTGCCACTGCTACTAATGGCACTGGGGAGGAAGGGGTTCACTTTTTTATTCAAAGAAAGAGTTAACTGTGAGAGGGGAGTGTTTTACTAGGGGGCGGGGCAGGGGTGTGTACTGCACAGGGACACGCTGATCCCGAGAGATAAAGTCTTCTCTCAGGATCAGCCTGCTCTGAACTGACAGATAGCAGAGCTGCAATGTAAACACTGTCAGTGATTACCGGTAATCGGCGGGAGTCGGCGGGTAATGACCGGCTGGGATCCGGTGATGGCCTCCCGCTGCCTCCATCAACAGGACGGGTAGGGCGGGCACACGACTCTCGGGCGCCTCCTACCTTATTTGCACAGCTACGTTAAAAGACAGGTGTCTTGGAAATTCACTTTAACGAATTTCTCCTTACCGTGAGTACTCGCAGTTGGATGCGCAGAAATCCCCCATAAAGCTGTGCGAATCTCGCTTACCACGACTGCAGCCAAACTACACGATTCCTGCCCATCCAAATACTTTGGTCCTGTTGAATTTGTGGGTGATTGGAGCTCCGCTACCCTAGAATGATCACACGACACTCTAAGGCTGGTGTTGCAATCCACATAAGGGCCGGCTTTAGGCTCAGCTCTCTGTTTTTATTAAGAATACACACATGCCCCCCACATGAATAAAGTCAATCCCTCCCACCGAACAATACAATGGGGATTGCTTATACAGAGGATGTACATTCCAATTGGAGCATAGCCTTTGCTATTATCTATCACTGGTCCTCCCCCATGAACCTTCTGAGGTCAGCAGACTTCCTCCCCTTCCCCCCTATGAGCCATCTGAGGTCATATTTCCTGTCCTACTATCTTCTATTGGTATGTACATTCTCTGTACAAGCACTCTCTAAAAATATCAGTCTGTACCTGGATGGGCCCGATACGATCTTTATTAAAACACATCCATCCCAGATACAGTTTCAAGTTGGTAATGGGTTGTAAGATATGCATAAGCCTACACGTGGAGTTCACACCGCTTGCGCATTGCGTTATGAAGCCCACGTGCTACCATGCTGCTGATATGTGGATACAGGCCCACGGTCTACTGACAGCGGCATTCGCATGGAATGCCGTGGTGGTATACACGCCGGTCTATAAGCGCAGATCTGCCATCTCATCCATTACCAAGCCGAGTACTGTAATACATACATTGTACATGCGCATGGCCCAATTGCAGCCTTCAGAGCTTTAATTAAGCCACACGAGAGACATATGAATAACACGAATACATGACACATTTAAAGTTCGACCAACAATACAAAATTTCCATGACATTCCCTCCTGTTTTATCATATTCTCCTCGTGTCCCTTCTTGATCTTCTTCAGCTTGATGGGTGTAGTCTCAAACTTCAAAGAGTTCCTGTAGTTGTCCCTGAGAATAAAGCTCCACGGGGTACCTGAAACAACAAGACCCGACGCAGACTCGACGCAAACAGGCTTGATTGAAGCGATGATCCTCAAGAGCGTTGGAACCTTCACTACAGGAAGGCTCTTGCAAAAACCACAAACAGACTTGTGGTATGAATAAAGCTTGTGATCCCACGGTGGTCTGGGGAGATCCAGCAATAGATTCTCAAATTGCCCCTGCAGACGGGGCCACACAAGGCTGGTCTCGACCCAGACAGTTTTCCAAATCGCAGACACAAACAATGATGAGGCTTGAAGCTTGCTTGAAGGTCTTGGAGAATGTGGTCTTCAGAGAGATAAATTAGAGGGAAGCCAGGACGTAATCTGTAGAGAAGGTGGATGGTTGGTGAGGTCTTCCTCCGATCAGTGGTTGGAGTGGGATCCCAGGAGCGGGCATGGAGATGTGGTCGTCTGCCCGAGCTTGGTTTACACGGTCGATGAGGCAACAGGAACATCTCACCGCGGCATATAAAAGGCAGATGAAAAAGAGAAGCATCAGGATATACACTCCCACTTCCTTCAACCAAGATCCGATGGAGAACAGGAAATCTCCCAATCCTCCCAAACCCTTGAACGGATTCCAACCCTCACTAGCTATAGCTCTAGCTTTTCCCTGTAGTTCACTAACTTTGTCCATATGGGCCTGGACCTTGTCATCGGTGTCTTCTATCCAAGTACAACAATCCTCTCCGATGAACTCACAGAACCCCCCTTTGGCGGCTAAAAGATAATCAAGGGCCATCTTCTCCTGAAGCACTAAAATTCCCATCTGCCGTTGTTCTTGGGCAATTTCTCTGACAGCCTCTACGGTCTCGTTAAACATACTATCCACGATGACAGAAAAATTGTTCAGGCGCTTCATAAGTTCTATTCCCCATCCTGTCCATGAGGGGAACCAAGCCCATGCCTGGTCGCCCTCAGAGAACAGCTCCCTGCGAACTCTCCCTGCCATCCTTACCTTCTTGTGGACCATCAACTCTTCATGGTCCATCACTACATAGGATGCGGGGACTAGCTTTATGAGGGCACACGAACCTTTCGCGTTCTGGGGAAATGTTCTATAGGCTGCCGAACCACACAGAAAATAGTATGGACCTGTCAGAGCAGAACAGGAGGAGTTCCTCGTTCGGCCTCTGGTACTGAGCAACAGTTGCACAGACTGGGGGATTGCTCCCTCAGTCTGCACATCACATCCGTCCTTCCAACACACGTGGTCTGGTCGGTCAGTGTGGTTACTCAGAAGGGAAGTCTGGTTAGTCAGATTGACAGTTATACCTCCCTCACAGGTGGTAGTCCCAACAAACTTGTTACCTGTGCCAAAGCTGATGTTAAAGCACACCTGAGGGCTGCCTAGCTGTCCAGTTACCCATAATGGACTGACGAGGGCCCTACAGGAGCTAGAGCTAATATTGGTGCTGAAACTGATGTTACCTGCTAAAAATGTGTCATTAAGTTCTACCGACAAATGTCTACGTGGGGGCTGACCAGGGGTCCCTTGCTTTTTCATGCCGACGCGGATGTCATATAGGGCATGAACAGCGGCCATTGCGGACATGTGATGACTGGGTGGGGGCTTAGAGCATACCCAACAGTTGGTTTTGTTGGCGGTTCTGGCTAAACGCAGGTGCATTTTAAATAAAAGGTTGGGGTATCTGCCGTCTTTTCCTCCGTTCACACACATGTATGACATACAAACAAAAAGAAAAAGGAAAATGACACCCCTCATTCTCTGGTGTAGCTGAAAAGCTTCTTGCAGTGGCTTGCGTGCACCCAGTTGTCTCGTCCCTCGAGTTTGAGTGAGGTAGGTGTCGTCAGCTGGACTTGGTATGGTCCGGTGAACCGTGGCTCGAGTCCGGTTCTTTGATGTTTCTTTAGGACGACCCAATCACCTGGCTCAATAGAAAGAACACCTGTTATTGTATTTGGATCGGGGAGCGATTCGCGAACCCGATGGTGTATCTTCTGCAGCTCCCGTTGCAGAGATTGCACATAACCTGTAAGCTGTGAATGCAAAGACGACAACTGTTGAGGAAAGTACAACCCTGTTTTGGGAGGTCCCCCAAACAACACCTCGTAGGGTGACAGCCCATGTGGTTGCCGAGGGGCATTCCGGATGGAATAGAGGGCAATGGGGAGACACTCAGGCCAAGGTTTTTTTGGTATCGGCCATGATTTTGGAGATCCTGTTTTTAAGGATTCCGTTGAGACGTTCAACCTTACCGCTACTCTCGGGGTGATATGGGGTGTGTCGCCGCTGACTCCAGTTCCACCAAAGAAATGCAGTCGTGTCCTTTGGAAGAGAGATTAGTAGTGGACAAAGAAGACATGTTAGCAGAAGAGGTGTTAGTATTGTTAGTCGTGTTGCAAAATTCAGCACTGTCATTGTTGTCCTCCCCCCCCTTCTCATCTTCCGACACAGGAAGAAGAGAAGCTGGGTTAAGAATAGTGCATCGTTTGATAGTGAGGTTAGTAGGGGTTAGGAGGGCTTTCCCCTGAGAGGGGTACCTTGCCTTGGATGTCCTGTTTTCGCAGGACCGTTCTTGCTGCACCGGTGTCAGTGAGGCAAGGGAGGGGATATTTTAATTCCTCTAGAAAAAGATGGATCTGGGCCGACACCGATTTGTCAACTTCCTATGAGAATTCATAGGAGTTACTTACCATGGTGGTCATAGGGGCGGAGGACTCATCAGGAATGAACTGCCACCGACCTTTAGGTAATTGGGGACAGCTCCTCCTTATGTGCCCCGTTTGGTGGCACTGGAAGCACCTGGGTGGGGGCCTATCCTTCCTGTGACCCGGATCCCTTGGTTTTTCGTGTGGGGTCTGGGACATAAGAACTTTGGCCTTGTCTTGTTTTCTTCTATCCATTTCCCTCTCTATTGCCGCAAGAGTGGAAAGGATAGCAGGGATAGACATCTCATTATATTCGGGTCGGGCCAGAACCAGCCTTTCCCGAATTTTAGTATCGATGCCTTCCAAAAATTTGGCCCGCAACAGAATGTGCGTCGCGGTCACCTTTACCCCTTCAGTTGGAGCATCAGGTCCAACTTCCAGATCCGCATCCAGTGCCGTCTGCTTGAGACGGCGCCAGAAGCAGGCGCTTTCCTCATTAGGACCCTGGGTGAGCTTCATCATGTCCGTAGTAGAGGTAGCACCATACATTTCTGGAAGCTTTGCCTTTAGCTGTGTACAGAATTCTTTGCCCCCTGAAGTCATCTCCTCATGAGTGGTTATAGAGCACCCTGCAATCACTGTACTGGCCACTTCCATGCCCACCTTTGCCCGTAGGATCTGTGCACAATCTGACCCGCTCATACCATAGCTGAACTGGTTTTGTCCAAACATTCGAGCAAATCCTCTCGGATTGACTCGATAGTCCGGGAGCTCAGCCAGAATAGTGCGGATCTCTGCCGGGGTGAAGGGGACATGCCAAACTACCCGTTCCCCTAAAGTCCGTTCCCCCCGTGCATTGGGAGGACCTTCAAATTGCTGCACCCTGACTGGATAGGCCTCGGTCCGGGAAGAGTGCAAGGGCTGACCCAGCATCATCGGTGGGCTTAGATTAACCACCTCGCTTACTGCACCTTCAGGTTTGAGGTCCCTCAGATCAGGGTATAGCTGGGGGGCAGGGGTCTGATCAGTGGCTCGTAGCGCTTTGATGCAATCCGCCCTGTTTTTTAACCGGGTGTCTATTCCCCTTGATTCACAGATAGTCTGCAAATCGGTTGTTGAGTAGGCTTCATAGTTGGAAACAGAAGGAGCTGGGGTGAAGCAGGGAGAAGGGAGAGGTAGAGGCAGAGGCTGAGGCATAGAGACAGAAGACACAGAAGGTATGTCAAGAGTGACGTCACTAACAGAAGAGACAGGTGCAGTTATACTTATCTCAGCCACTGTTGGTTGTTGGGGGACCCCAGCAGACCCTGATCCTGCCTGCCTTAGTAGAGTCAGCCCTGAAAGAGCTTCCTCCACCTCTGACACTGGATCCTCCTGTTTTATTCCCTCTGGAGGCCAGGTATACATCACCTGGTTCTTCCGGACAGACACCAGTTTATGTATGCCCTGCTTCCCTAATCGGATTGACCTGTGAAGCCATAGCTGTGCGATCTCTAGTTCTGACGCCTGCATCCGTGGTTCAAATTCAGAGATGAATTTTTCCCACCTCCATGCGTCAAATGTACCTTCCCGGGGAATTTCCCATCTGGTACCCTTCGACCATTTATTCCACCTTTTGAGGGGTTCTGTAGACTTCCCCCCCAAACTCACCTTCATCAGTTGTGCAGCTGTCCTTACCCTGAAGAGGGCTGGTTCCCCCTCTCTCTTCATGGACTGACTACTGCCCATCGTGACTAGTCACTGGTATATATCCCGCGTCCGGGTACCTGTTTACCCCCTGGAGCACTCGGTGGGATCCTACCGAGAGGCCTGATTCCACCACTTTCCCAGCACAGCGTAATTTATGTGATACTTATCGATCACCCGAAGCGCATCAAGTGGCGGTCAGACTGAGAGCACACCTCCCACTCCCACAGCGCAATTTGTGTGATCCTGACCACCCGAAGTGTTTGTGGTAACCAGGCTAAGTGTTATACTTCCCTGGACCGCCCACTCGCACAGCGTAATTTATGTGGCTCTCATCACCCACTGTGTTTGGCAGGCCACACCGCACAATGATGAAAGTGGCTTTTCTCTCCCTGCACACAGTAGCTAACACAAGTCAAAACAAAAAGAGGGGTTCTTGGATGTTACTTAGGGGTCACTGGTTGGGCAGAAACCTGCTAACTGACCTTTAGGAAATTTGTGTAAAGAAAAAAACTTTCCTAATACACACAGAAAAAAAAAAAAAACTCTTTTCAACCTGAAAAACTGTTAAAAAGGACAAAGTGGATCCTTATGAAAAACACGGGACGTTTCACAGTAAAACAATTACACAGAGGTAAACCGAAAAACTGCGCCAAAAGTAACCTTGTTGCTGACGCAAAAATCACTCCTATCAGCACCGCTAAACGATCCACGTTATACACGCAATCTTTACTGCAACCACCTAGAACCGTTTACACAAAAAGTCTGCTGGACGTGAAACACGCGACACAGCAGCTTAAAACAAACCCGCTTTACAATAAGGAACTACTTTTAACAGGAAAAACACAAGAAAAACATAATCACTATACAAGAAATCTATGTGCAAAAACCCAGACTACACCGCGCTCATTAAATGTGGAACACGTGAAGGGAAAACTCGCTTAACACACTTTAAATTGGCTGGCAATACGCAAATTTAAAGCTAAAAGCAAACAAATGAAACTGTAAAAAATTTGGATTAAAAACACAATATGGGTCAAATGCATATAGGAAACTTCATGCACATTGCATAGAGATTACTGCACATATGGTAGCCAACAAAATGGCCACCAACAGGGAAAGCACATGGTCATTAACAAAATGGCCACCAAACAAAAGGAGTCCATGTGGTTTAGTCAAGAAGATGACCCCCCACAGAGGAGCACATGGCAGATACTAGAATGACCCCCCACAGAGGAGCACATGGTAACACTAGAATGGCCCCCCACAGGGAAGCACACGGCAGCCTCTAGCCTCAAAATTGCCTCTTACATAAAACAGACTTTTGAACAGAACATACGCTGGACAATTACACAACAATATGAAGTACACATACAACACAATTTGGGCACAATCACAGAACGGACATAAAACACCAACATATCACACTAACATGCACATGTAACAGAAAGGACCCCCTGCTGCATGCTTGCTGGGAGCAGTAGTTCCACAAAACATTGTACACAGATCTTACAACAGTTAACAATTAACCTAAGCCTTTCAGCACTGTAATAATTACCTCACGTGGAGGGGGGTAAAGCAATCACCACAGTACCTACAGCCCACAAATACTTACCTAACACTATGCAACAACTTTTACCCACTAAAACATATACCCGTTTAATTTTTGGTTGGAAGATTTTTAAACTTGACCAAATCCAGCCAACCAAACCCACCCCTCTGCTGCTCTCCGCAGAGACAAACCCTCGTCTTTCACCCACAAATCAAGAGTTTAGGACAAAAAACAAGGTCCTTGTTAAGCGGTATTTCTTGTTAGCTAACAGAGAGCGAAATCAGCCACACAAACACGCAAAAAGCGATCCTCTTAATGGCAGAGAGACCTGAAATGTGCCGGCATACTTTTTGCTAGTTCATGATGGCTCATTCCCCCCTCGTTCTTGGTTAGCTACGCAAGAATACGCGTTAGTATCCACCAGGCTCGCCAAACTGTCTTGGAAATTCACTTTAACGAATTTCTCCTTACCGTGAGTACTCGCAGTTGGATGCGCAGAAATCCCCCATAAAGCTGTGCGAATCTCGCTTACCACGACTGCAGCCAAACTACACGATTCCTGCCCATCCAAATACTTTGGTCCTGTTGAATTTGTGGGTGATTGGAGCTCCGCTACCCTAGAATGATCACACGACACTCTAAGGCTGGTGTTGCAATCCACATAAGGGCCGGCTTTAGGCTCAGCTCTCTGTTTTTATTAAGAATACACACATGCCCCCCACATGAATAAAGTCAATCCCTCCCACCGAACAATACAATGGGGATTGCTTATACAGAGGATGTACATTCCAATTGGAGCATAGCCTTTGCTATTATCTATCACTGGTCCTCCCCCATGAACCTTCTGAGGTCAGCAGACTTCCTCCCCTTCCCCCCTATGAGCCATCTGAGGTCATATTTCCTGTCCTACTATCTTCTATTGGTATGTACATTCTCTGTACAAGCACTCTCTAAAAATATCAGTCTGTACCTGGATGGGCCCGATACGATCTTTATTAAAACACATCCATCCCAGATACAGTTTCAAGTTGGTAATGGGTTGTAAGATATGCATAAGCCTACACGTGGAGTTCACACCGCTTGCGCATTGCGTTATGAAGCCCACGTGCTACCATGCTGCTGATATGTGGATACAGGCCCACGGTCTACTGACAGCGGCATTCGCATGGAATGCCGTGGTGGTATACACGCCGGTCTATAAGCGCAGATCTGCCATCTCATCCATTACCAAGCCGAGTACTGTAATACATACATTGTACATGCGCATGGCCCAATTGCAGCCTTCAGAGCTTTAATTAAGCCACACGAGAGACATATGAATAACACGAATACATGACACATTTAAAGTTCGACCAACAATACAAAATTTCCATGACACAGGTGCTGCTCTGCCCCAGTAAAAACACTGTTTGAGGAACTGTCCCCGTGTGATAACATTTTGCCCTTTCTGTTCTGGTTTTCTCCCCTTTGTAAAGCTGGACATGTTTCACAGACATTCTACACTGTTTAGGGAAATGGGACCTTGTAGTCTTTCACTTCTAATAGAGTTCATACTGTATTGTTAGTTGTGGGGTTTGTTGTGGGTGGGGAAAACCCGGTGCCAGGCTGTCTGGTGGGGGTGGGGTTGAAGCTGTATATACTGAGCTGTGTTTAATAAAAATTCATTCATTTATCACCCTACAGGAAGTTCCGACTCGTGGTTTTGGGTAGAGCAAAAGGGAGGGTTTTTAGCTATAATATCTGCCTTGGAAGACTGGCTGGAAAAGAGAACCATTGGGTGGGACATATCGCTCCGCACGAGGAAGCCCAGGAGGAACGGTTCCGCCACAATTGTTTGGCAGCGGTGGGATCTTTCCTCATTGCGGAGAAAGTCCAAACCACCAACCGGGACCCCATCTTTTTCACGGAGACATCCCTGCTCAGCCAGATGGATATACGGGACCTCCGGAAGCCAGCCCTCCAAAGCCTGCTTGTTGCTCGGGGAGGTATCGCTGGCTCCAAGACCAGAGAGGAACTGTTGGATGAGATTATGGCCCTGGACAAAGCGGATGCACACCGCACTTTACCTGATGCACCCTCCGCTATGCTTGAAGCAAACACTGCTCTGCCAGAAGTGAACTCCGCTTCACAGGAGGAGTTAGAGGAACAGAGCAGCTCATCAGCCCCTGAAACACCAGGCCCACTTAGCACCACACAGAGACCCCTATACCATTCGGATTTACAACAAGAGGTGGAGTGGCGTTTGGCTCTGCTCGGCAGCGCTCCCACCTCCAAACAGATTTCCAAGGCCCTAGACTGCGGCTTAGTCACTCCCGGTCATCAACCAAGGACTTGGTCTGGGAGAGGATTACCTCCCGCCTTCTCCAGACTGCAACCGGACCAAAGAAAATTCCCTACGCTGCTTTTAAAACTTTCTCGGAGGCGGATGGGGACATTGACAGCTTTCTTCAGGACTTTGAACGGTTGTGCACCATCCATGGTGTGGCAGCCCAAGACCGGGTCCCCATTTTGAGCAGCAAGCTAACCGGTCGGGCTGCAGATGCATTCAGGACTGTACCCGACAGCTACTGCTTGGATTATGATTTTGTTAAGGAACACTTACTGGCTTCTTCTGCCGGGGGTGCCGGGGGACGGACAGTCCCAGCTGAGTGTAACGGATGTAGATAACAGCACACGGCTGCCTCCCAAGGAACAGGCCCGCCAACTGCTCCAAGAACACCGAGGGCTGTTCTCGTCTTTGCCCGGTTACACCACCACAACTATCCACCGGGTAGACACGCAGGGTCAGGCCCCCCTGAAGCAGGCGGCCTACCAAGTTCCTCAGTCCATCAGAGAAGGTATGAGAAGAGAGATTAAGGAAATGTTAGATTTAGGTGTGATAGAACCCTCTGACAGTCCCTGGCCCTCCCCAGTAGTTCTGGTACCCAAGAAGGATGGAACCATCCGGTTCTGTGTGGACTACCGCAGGCTCAATGACCGGACCGTGACTGATGCATGCCCCATGCCCCGTATAGACGAGCTGCTAGACCGGATGGCCAGAGGTAATTTTCTTACCACTATCAATCTCTGCAAGGGGTACTGGCAGTACCAAAGTCGGCATTCATCACCCTGTTCGGCTTGTACCAGTCCAGGGTCATGCCGTTTGGGATGAAAAATGCCCCGGCTACCTTTCAGAGAATGGTAGATAAGCTGCTTGATGGACTGCAGGACTTGTCCTGCGCCTATCTAGATGATATAGCTATCTACAGTGATAGTTGGGAGGATCATCTCCAACATCTCAGGGAAGTGCTTGATCACATTGGGCAAGCAGGGCTGACCATCCAACCTGACAAATGCCACGTTGGGGTGTCCAAGGTCCAATATCTAGGACATCGGGTAGGATGTGGGAAGCAACGACCGGCACCGGCAAAGGTGGAAGCGGTAGCAAATTGGCCCACTCCCCAAACCAAGACCCAGGTCCTTGCCTTCCTAGGCACTGCGGGGTACTACCGTAAATTTATCCCCAACTACAGCGCCATTGCTAAACCCCTAATGGATCTGACCCGGAAGAATCTGCCCCGACAGGTTGTGTGGTCCCCAGAGTGTGAAACTGCTTTCCAAAAGCGCAAACATGATCTAATCCATGCTCCCGTTTTGGCTGCTCCTGACCCTTCCAAACGGTTTTGTGTTCACACAGATGCCTCCACCTTTGGATTGGGCACTGTTCTGAGCCAAATCGGGGACGACGGGAACGACCATCCAGTGGCCTACCTGAGTAGAAAGTTGTTACCCCGAGAGGTGGCCTACGCTGCTGTGGAGAAAGAGTGCCTTGCCTTAGTATGGGCCCTCAAGAAATTGCAGCCCTACCTGTATGGGTGCTCCTTCACCGTACTCACCGATCACAACCCCCTGGTATGGCTAAATCGGGTCTCCGGGGACAATGGTCGTCTGCTTCGGTGGAGCTTGGCCCTCCAACCCTATAACTTTACAATCCAGTACCGACCGGGGAAGCAAAACGCCAACGCGGATGGGTTGTCCCGGCAAGCCGAGTTGGAGAAGTAACCCTCTGAACCGACCAGCCCCAAGCGGACCCGTTTGAAGGTCTCGCCGGGTCTGGCGGGTGTTACACAACGGGGGAGCTTTGTGAGGAACTGTCCCCGTGTGATCACATTTTGCCCTTTCTGTTCTGGTTTTCTTCCCTTTGTAAAGCTGGACATGTTTCACAGACATTCTACACTGTTTAGGGAAATGTGACCTTGTAGTCTGTCCCTTCTAATAGAGTTCATACTGTATTGTTAGTTGTGGGGTTTGTTGTGGGTGGGGAAAACCCGGTGCCAGGCTGTCTGGTGGGGGTGGGGTTGAAGCTGTATATACTGAGCTGTGTTTAATAAAGATTTTCCTTCAGTTGGGCTCACCGGCCAATCTAATTATCTCCGGTGTCCCAGATTGTTTTCAGTGATCAAAAGAGCCCTGACACACAATGCCATCCATGAATTACACTGAAAAACAAAAGATTTCATCTTTGTGACACTTAAATAGAGTTTGCAGAATAATGTGGAACGCGATGTAGATGGTGCCGGTCCAAATATTATTATTATTATACAGGATTTATATAGCGGCAGAAGGTGTGCTCAGCGCTGTACATTATAGTGGGGACAGAACATGAGACAATACAGTAACAATACAATACACGAGGGGTGCGAGGGCCCTGATCCTGGGCGCTTACAATCTAGGAGGGAGGGGATAGTGGTACAGGAGGAAGTGGATGTGGGGGATGGAGTGGTAGGAGGAGTGGAGGAGATCGGCTGTTAGGTGAGGGTGGGGTAGGCTTCCCTGAAGAGATGGGTTTTCAGAGTGCGCCTAAAGGTGAGGAGGGTAGGTGACAGTCTGATGGATTGGGGTAGGGAGTTCCAGAGGATGGGGGAAGTCCTGGAGAAGTCCTGCAGTTGGGCGTGGGAGGAGGAGACCAGGGAGATAGAAAGTAGGAGGTCTTGTGAGAAGCGAAGATTACGGGTTGGGTGGTATTTGTGTGTCAGGTCGGTGAGGTAGTTTGGGGCGGAGTTATGAATGGCTTTGTATGTCAGAGTTAGGAGTTTGAATTTGATGCTTTGGGCAATCGGGAGCCAGTGGAGGGAATGACAGAGGGGGGTGGAGGACACTGAGTGGAGGCCAGTGGAGGGAATGACAGAGGGGGGTTTAGGCCAGTGGATTGAATGACAGAGGGGGGTGGAAGCCAGTGGAGGGAATGACAGAGGGGGTGGAGCCAGTGGAGGGAATGATAGAGGGAGATGGAAGCCAGTGGAGGGAATGACAGAGGGGGGTGGAAGTCAGTGGAGGGAATGACGGGGGGGTGGAGCCAGTGGAGTGAATGACAGAGGGGGTGGAGCCAGTGGAGGGAATGACAGAGGGGGGTGTAGCAAGTGGAGGGAATGACAGAGGGGGGTGGAGTCAGTGGAGGGAATGACAGAGGGGGTGGAGCCAGTGGAGGGAATGACAGAGGGGGTTGAGCAAATGGAGAAAATGACAGAGGGGGTGGAGCCAGTGGAGGTATTGTCAGAGGGGGTGGAGCCAGTGTAAGTATTGGCAGAGCGGGGTGGAGGCCAGTGGAGGAAATGACAGAGGGGGTGGAGCCAGTGGAGGTATTGTCAGAGGGGGTGGAGCCAGTGGAAGTATTGGCAGAGCGGGGTGGAGGACAGTGGAGGAAATGACAGAGGGGGGTGGCAGAAGAGGAGCGGTTGGTAACGTGGATGAGTCTGGCTGCTGAGTTCAGGATAGACTGAAGCGGAGATAGTCTGTGATGAGGGAGGCCGGTGAGGAGGGAGACCGGTGGGGAGGGAGGCCGGTGATGAGGGAGGCCGGTGAGGAGGGAGGCCGGTGAAGAGGGAGGCCGGTGAGGATCCAGAAATGAAATGGAACAATGATCCCGGGGGGGGGGGGGGGGGGGATCACCCGTACATGAGGTGTGGATCCAGAAATGAAATGGAACAATGATCCCGGGGGGGATCACCCGTACATGAGGTGTGGATCCAGAAATGAAATGGAACAATGATCCAGGGGGGGGGGGATCACCCGTACATGAGGTGTGGATCCAGAAGGGGTGATGGTGAAGTAGAAATCTCCTCCTCTATAGGGATCAGGGATGTGATGGATGGCCATGCCATGGAGATCATGGATTGGATGTTGGGCCCCCACACAGTGAGCAGTGACCGGGGGGTCATGATAAGTGATGAGAAGAGCTGCTCTGGGTTCGGTTCGGTTCTGCAGGGTTTGGGGAACACCAAAGATGTTTGGATGCCGAACCCGGAACCATCAAAATTAGGGTAGGTGATCTGTGTGTGGGGGGAGGTAGGTGATCTGTGTGTGGGGGGAGGTAGGTGATCTGTGTGTGGGGGGAGGTAGGTGATCTGTGTTTGGGGGGAGGTAGGTGATCTCTGTGTGGGGGGGAGGTAAGTGATATGTGTGAGGGAGGTAAGTGATCTGTGTGAGGGAGGTAGGTGATCTGTGTGTGGGGGGAGGTAGGTGATCTGTGTGTGGGGAGGTAAGTGATCTGTGTGTCTGAAGGGCAAGTGGTTAATAGACTGATCAATCGCCAATTTGTTGTAGTCCTCTGTCCCTCCTCTGGCGGCCATTTTCCCTTAGTCAGAAATCATTGCACAGTTATCACATTACAGTGCAGTGGATTAGATCTTTGTCCTCCATTTTGTTGTAGCCCGCCTGTCCCTCCTCCGGCGGCCATTTTCCCTTACTCTGATATGAATGCTGGCACATTTTGTCCCCTGATATTAGACATTAGCCGGGTGATTGTATACACACAGCGGGCAGATCTCAATCAATGTCACCCACTAGTCTATACTGTCACGGGGTTGGCCAGCCAATCATGTGGCTCCTATTCTGTCCTTCCAATGACCATTCCTAGTACATAGGACTCATCTTCCATACTACATTCATGATACAACAAGATGGAAACTCCCAATATACAGAGAAAATCTCCCATAAAATACATAGAAATCACATCTGCCCTAAAGAGCCATAAACATAAGAAGATTGCCCCCGACGCCCCCAGATTCATCTACAATACTAGCCAAGGTGTCATTGGTCCCCCTAATACACGGATAGTACCCCAATCCTGCATTCATACATGTGACAATACACCATGGATTCCTCCCGCTCTATATTATGTCTCCATACAAATCAGTCGCCATCCAATCCATCCATCTCACAAAAGCTCCAATACCCAGCAAATGTTTCCGTCTCCTCCTAGTAATAACCATGTGATCTCCATGAGAATAAAGCGCCAATGTGTGTCCTTATCCCCTCCCCCTACGCAGGATGTACACCCCTTCATGGCCACACCTCTTTATGTAACTGACAATTGCGCGGTCGTGCAACGCTGCACCCAAACTAAATATCCGTCCTTTCTTCACACAAATAGAGC
Organism: Staurois parvus; assembly: GCF_062004578.1. Lineage (NCBI taxonomy): Eukaryota > Metazoa > Chordata > Amphibia > Anura > Ranidae > Staurois > Staurois parvus. The sequence goes on from NW_028317836.1 coordinate 774,927, forward strand.
TTTCTGTCGGTGGGATGTCATCACCTGCGCGCTTTTTATTTTTCACGCCATAAACAAAAAAAGACCAAAAATTTTTAAGAAAAACAATATTTTGTACTTTTGGCTATAAAATATATAAAGTAACTGAAGGGAAATGTCTGTCTTTTAGGTCTGTCATTTTGTTTTCCCCCCATTCCATTTTATATTCCATGTTGGTTGTTTTGTATTATACCCAGAGTGAGGTAATGAAAATATGCTGTCAGTTATGTGTTACAGAACTGCACTCACAATATTCTTCTATCTTTTATCTTAGCTCAGCCTTGGTAGAGACGGTGATAGTATCCAATTATTTCTTTGTATTAACAGCACCTGTTTCTGTTATGATACAATTAAATGTCAAATATTTCTGTCCCATGAGAAAATAATTGTTTGTTACTTATAACTGATTACAATTAGAGATGGGAACAGGGAAGGTGAATTGGAAGGTGAATTGGAAGCAATAGGAATCTTCCGGTGAGGGAGAAACTTTGGATTGCCCGGAAGGAATCTTTGCTTGGTCTGCATTGAAAGAGGGTAATGGTATTTTGAATCACAAGAGAGATGGCACTATTTTATTTGGATGCGTGTGTTTCTCTATGAGAGGGTAATGGCATATAGGACCTTTGGATGGTGACACTGGTTGTGGAGCGTTGCACTTCATCACTTTCTGTTTTTTTTTGGGGAGTGTTGATTTGTCACTGGGGGGAGTGTAGGAGGAATCACTTGTAGCTTCTCACGTGTGCTTTTTCACAAGTGTTTTTTTGTTTAAAGATAATGCACTATATTTAGTTTATATTTTTTTGAGGTATCCTTATTTGAGGTTCCTGGATTGAAAAACAGCAAAGTGAAGGAGTCTCCAACGTTTGAAAACACTATATATTGAAAAGCACTATATATGGACTCATATGTGGACATTTGCTGATATATGTTGTTGCACTGTTCGGGGATGGTAGAGGGAATATCGAAAAGATTGTATATATATTTTGTTTGCACTTTCAAGGGTGAGAGTGATACTTTTCGTGGGGATATCTAGAGTTTGTATTTTATTTTTATTCAAAAATTTGATTCGACTGATTCGGCGAATTCGTGAAAAAATTTTGATTCGAGTCGAATATATTCGCTGCGAATTTAACTTATAAAAGGGTGTTTCTAGGCTTCAGAGAGCCTTTATATTAGTGCAGAACACTGTACCTTTAATTTAAATGCCCTTGGAGTCTGCTGGGGAAGAGAAATAATACTGTCAGTCAGTATGACATGCAGATGAGTGCCGTCGATCTTAGAATCACCGCACACTTCACTCATTTGGGCAGTCACGGGGCCAAAACCAGAGTGTGGAGCCACAGTGTGGCGGTGGAGGCAGCAGCAATGGGAGGCCATACAGCACCCTATGACAAAATGGAACCCACCAGCAGTGTGAGGAGACCTGAAAGTGGCACATGGCAGAGTGTGGCGATGGAGACAGCAGCAATGGGAGGCCGTACAGGGACCCATGACACACTCTGGACCTGGCAGCAGCATGAGGAGGCGGTACAGGGGCCCATGACAGATTACGAGCCTGGCAGCAGCATGAGGAGTCGGTACGGGGGCCCATGGCAGATTACGGGCCTGGCAGCAGCAATGGAAGGCCGTACAGGGACCCAGGACACACTCTGGACCTGGCAGCAGCATGAGGAGGCGGTACAGGGGCCCATGACAGATTACGGGCCTGGCAGCAGCATGAGGAGTCGGTACGGGGGCCCATGACACACTCTGGACCTGGCAGCAGCATGAGGAGGCGGTACAGGGGCGCATGACTGGCAGCAGCAACTTGGACAGGAGGACGTTCAGCTTCTGCACCGTCGGGTGCGTGCTCGCAAACTGTTGTCTCTTGGAAACGGATTCCAAGAAAGACTGCTGACGGAATCCGTGAAGAGGAGTAGCAGGAGAAGGAGCATCTGAACGAGCGGAATATGCCATCAAGCGACAACAGGGGCCCATGACAGATTACGGGCCTGGAAGCAGCATGAGGAGTCGGTACGGGGGCCCATGGCAGATTACGGGCCTGGCAGCAGCAATGGGAGGCCATACAGCACCCTATGACAAAATGGAACCCAGAAGCAGTGTGAGGAGACCTGAAAGTGGCACATGGCAGAGTGTGGCGATGGAGACAGCAGCAATGGGAGGCGGTACAGGGACCCATGAGACACTGTGGACCTGGCAGCAGCATGAGGAGGCGGTACGGGGGCCCATGGCAGATTAGGGGCCTGGCAGCAGCTATGGGAGGCCTGTAATCTGCCAGCATCCTATGACAAAATGGAACCCAGCAGGAGTGTGAGGAGACCTAAAAGTGGCACATGGCAGAGTGTGGCGATGGAGACAGCAGCAATGGGAGGCCGTACAGGGACCCATGAGACACTGTGGACCTGGCAGCAGCATGAGGAGGCGGTACAGGGGCCCATGGCAGATTACGGGCCTGGCAGCAGCTATGGGAGGCCCGTAATCTGCCAGCATCCTATGACAAAATGGAACCCAGCAGGAGTGTGAGGAGACCTGAAAGTGGCACATGGCAGAGTGTGGCGATGGAGACAGCAGCAATGGGAGGCGGTACAGGGACCTATGAGACACTGTGGACCTGGCAGCAGCATGAGGAGGCGGTACGGGGGCCCATGGCAGATTAGGGGCCTGGCAGCAGCTATGGGAGGTCTGTAATCTGCCAGCATCCTATGACAAAATGGAACTCAGCAGGAGTGTGAGGAGACCTGAAAGTGGCACATGGCAGAGTGTGGCGATGGAGACAGCAGCAATGGGAGGCCGTACAGGGACCCATGAGACACTGTGGACCTGGCAGCAGCATGAGGAGGTCAATTCTGTGTCCCTAAGTAACGTTTCTGTGTCCCTAAGTAACATTTCTGTGTCCCTAAGTAACGTTTCTGTGTCCCTAACTCTCTCCCTCAATACAGAGCGGTCTGCCTCTCTTGAATGACTGGAGGCAAATGGAGAATTCTAAAATGGCCGCCATTTATAGCTCGACCATTACACAGTGCTGGCTGGCTGGCTGCTGATTGGCTAATGCGATCACATGTCATGAATGAATGCATTATGGGTCAGCGCGCCTTGTCTGCGCGCCTTCCCAGACATCCCCGCTCCGTCGCCGCACATGTCACCGCCATTTTAGGAAAAATTTTGATTCGCGCATCCGAAGTCTGCTAATTTTCGGATTCGGCGCGAATCAAAATTTTCCTAATATTCAAAACGAATTCCACTTCGCCATGTTCGATCCGCTCATCTCTAATTACAATGCCTGAGAAAGATCATGTTCACAGCCTTGACAAGTATCCAGCCAGATTCTATTGTATGTAGCAGATAAGTGTTTTGTAATATTATAGACATTCCTTATTCCTGGGAAAGTTACATTTTGCTTCTCATCATTATTCAGGATTGACGTAAATGCTTGTATTTGTATTCAGCCAATCAATTACTGAGAATTACGTTTTTCCCAGATACTTTGTGCCCCCCACCTATCTTTTTTGTTATATTAATCCTCTTCCCGCTAATAAAAAATGTAGATTGATTTCACCTATCACTCTGTGCACTTGTCTGTTACTTAGGTGAAGTCAGTCTTCTGGACGTCCATACCTTCAACAGACTGATCAAGACAGATAGCCAGGGGCTAGCGACAACCTTTCACTTCCTGCTTCCTGTTCTATGCTGACCTGGATGCAGTTCTGTTGTACAACATGATTCCTCACACCAGCAGCTTGTGTTGTCTTCATTCCTGTACATGAAACATGGTGTCAGAAGTGACTGGAATCAGGACTGAGCCTCTTGTTTGGAGCGCAGCAGCTTTGGGAAACACAGGTTTGTGAACTACAGCCTGAGACTGAGGATTGTCTGAGATTTGATAGCTCAGAGGCTTCCTGACAATATGGCTGCCATGAATGGCATACCTCCCCCAGAGGGGATGACAATGAGTGGGGATTGGAGCAGCAATTGGGAATCTTTCAGAGCTGAATGTGAAGATTATTGTCTGGCTACAGGCTGGAATGAGAAATGTGCAGGAGTGCCGGCAGCAACTCTGAGAAGAGTCATGGGCAGTGAATGCAGGCATGTGTATAAACACAATGTGACCCTCACAGCAGATCAGCAACACAATGTTACAGCCATTGTAAATGTACTGGAAGATGATCTCATACCTGCTACAAATGTCATTTATGAAAGGGATGTGTTTGGATGCTGCAAACAAGAAGAGGGACAATCTTTGGATCACTTTGTTACACACTGGAGAGAAAAGGCAGCAACTTGTGAATATGGCACTCAGAGACCAATTGATAAGGGACACAATTTTTGTTGGTATAGCTAGCGAGAGAGCACACGCAGGCGCCTCCTAAGAGAACATGACTTCACTCTACACACAGCCATTGAGACGTGCTGTACAGCAGAGCTCACTGACAGACGTCTGAAAGTTATGGAACAGGACAGACAGCAGACCGACAGCATAAACATTGCAATGCAGCATGGCAACAGGAACAAAGTGCAGCAACGCCGCCTGATGAGCACAAATACTGCCAACCCTACAGCTTGCAAATACTGTGGGACTGTGCATGAAAGAATTAAAGAGCCGTGTCCAGCTTATGGGTAGTCTTGGAAGTCTTGTGGAAGAACAAACCATTTTACTAACGTTTGTTTGTCAAGTAAACGAAGGCCATCAATAGGCAAATGACACAACGTGGAGAACACATCCGCATATGAGGAAGAGACACACACCACTGAAGTTATAGACAGCAGTGATGGGCCTACCTCCCCCACACAGATCACCTACCTCCCCCACACAGATCACCTACCTCCCCCCACACAGATCACCTACCTCCCCCACACAGATCACCTACCTCCCCCCACACAGATCACCTACCTCCCCCCACACAGATCACCTACCTCCCCCACACAGATCACCTACCTCCCCCACACAGATCACCTACCTCCCCCCACACAGATCACCTACCTTCCCCCACACAGATCACCTACCTCCCCCCACACAGATCACCTACCTCCCCCCACACACACACCACTGAAGTTATAGACAGCAGTGAATTGATGGGCGCTGTGCAATCCAGAGTAAAGAAATGGTTTGTCACTTTACATGTAAATAATAAAACCCAATCCTGTCACCTCCATTCAGGAGCAACGTGGGATGTAATGTGCTTAAGAGACCACCTACCTCCCCCCACACAGATCACCTACCTCCCCCACACAGATCACCTACCTCCCCCACACAGATCACCTACCTCCCCCACACAGATCAACCCCCCCCCACACAGATCACCTCCCCCCAAACACAGATCACCTACCTCATCTCCCACAGAGATCACCTTCCCCCCCACACAGATCACCTACCTCTCCCCCCCACAGATCACCTACCTCCCCCCCACACAGATCACCTACCCCCCCACACACAGATCACCTACCCCACACACACACACACACAGATCACCTACCTCCCCCCCACACCGATCACCTACCTCTCCCCCCACACAGATCACCTACCTCTCCCCCCACACAGATCACCTACCTCTCCCCCCACACAGATCACCTACCTCTCCCCCCACACAGATCACCTACCTCCCCCTTCTCACAGATCACCTACCTCTCCCCCACACAGATCACCTACCTCTCCCCCCACACAAAGATCACCTACCTCCTCCCACACAGATCACCTACCCCCCCCACACACAGATCACCTACCTCCCCACATACAGATCACCTACCTCCCCCCACACACAGATCACCTACCTCTCCCCACACAGATCACCTACCTCCCCCCACACACACAGATCACCTAGCCCCCCCACACACACAGATCACCTACCTCCCCCCACACACAGATCACCTACCCTAATTTCGATGGTACCGGGGTTCGGCATCCAAACATCTTTGGTGTTCCCCAAACCTGGCAGTACTGAACCGAACCCAGAGCAGCTCTTCTCATCACTTGTCATGACCCGCCGGTCACTGCTCACTGTGTGGGGGCCCAACATCCAATCCATGATCTCCATGGCATGGCCATCCATCACATCCTGAACTTGCTGATGGTCACCCAGCTATGTGTTGTGGTCTCACTTCTTCAGTTGCAATGTACTGGTCACACACGTTGCTTGTCATGGTACATTTCTTGCTGCCTGAGCTCACAATACATTTTCTTTTGCAGATATTTTTTTTTCCTTCCTTTTTCCAGCATTTATACTTTCCAGCTGCTGTGACGGGAGTGACTTTTGGGGGTGGGGTGACCTCTGTATCATCTTCCCAAATTCCCATTATGTCTAAGGCCCCCTGTGCCTGTTAAGGGGTACAGGGTGTGTATGTGAAGGTCTGAGTCTTGTGTATAGTGTGTGTTCCTTTGTTCTCGGCCACATGGCTGTCCATTGTCTGTTTGCCATGACTAGCCCCCATTGTGCTGTGTTTTCCTGTCCTGCCAACTATTATGGGATGCATGTGTCCCTGTATTGTCCTTGCCATGTGGTTGCCTATTGTTCTATGCCATGTGCTTCATCCTATTGTTCTGTGTCTTGGTTGGATGGGGAGGAGTGATGAGGTGTTTACTGCAGCCTCCCACTGATGGGGCGGGCTGATGATGTATTTCCTGTTCCTGGTTGTGTTTCCCCGCCCTCTGTATATATCCTGTGTTTTGTGTTAAAATAAATGGAGTTGGCTTCCTGTATTAAGAAGAGCCGGGTGCTGTCTATTTCCTGAGGGATTTCAAGGGTGAGGTCTGTGGATGGTGTTCGGACAGGGGAAGCTGCGGTATATTGCGTACCGGTTCCGTGACAGCTGCTCCCTTATTATCTCACGTCTGGACTACTGCAACTCCCTCCTCACCGGCCTCCCTCATCACAGACTATCCCCGCTTCAGTCTATACTGAACTCAGCGGCCAGACTCATCCACCTCACCAACCGCCCCTCTACTGCCACCCCCTCTGTCATTCCCTCCACTGACTCCATCCCCCTCTATCATTCCCTCCACTGGCCCCACCCCCCTCTGTCATTCCCTCCACTGGCTCCACCCCCCTTTGTCATTCCCTCCACTGACTCCACCCCTCTCTGTCATTCCCTCCACTGGCCTCCACCCCCCTCTGTCATTCCCTCCACTGGCCTCCACCCCCCTCTGTCATTCCCTCCACTGGCCTCCACCCCCCTCTGTCATTCCTTCCACTGGCTCCACCCCCCTCTGTCATTCCCTCCATTGGCTCCACCTCCCTCTGTCATTCCCTCTACTGGCCTCCACCCCCCTCTGTCATTCCCTTCACTGGCTCCACTCCCCTCTGCCAATACCTCCACTGGCTTCCACCCCCCTCTGTCATTCCCTCCACTGGCTCCACCCCCTCTGTCACTCCCTCCACTGGCTCCACCCCCTCTGTTACTCCCTCCACTGGCCTCCACCCCCCTCTGTCATTCCCTTCACTGGCTCCACCCCCCTCTGTCATTCCCTTCACTGGCTCCACCCCCTCTGTCATTCCCTCCACTGGCTCCCGATTGCCCAACGCATTAAATTCAAACTACTAACACAGACATACAATGCCATTCATAACTCCGCCCCAAACTACATCACCGACCTGATACCCAAATACCACCCAACCCGTAATCTTCACTCCTCACAAGACCTCCTACTCTTTAGCTCCCTGGTCTCCTCCTCCCACGCCTGACTGCAGGACTTCTCCAAGACTTCCCCCATCCTCTGGAACTTACTTCCTCAATCCATCAGACTGTCACCTACCCTCCTCACCTTTAGGCGCACTCTGAAAACCCATCTCTTCAGGGAAGCCTACCCCACCCTCACCTAACTGTTGATCTCCTCCACTTCTCCTACCACTCCATCCCCCACAGTCACTTCCTCCTGTACTACTATCCCCTCCCTCCTAGATTGTAAGCTTCAAGGATCAGGGCTCTCAAATCCCTTTTGTATTGTATTGTTTCTGTATTGTCTCATGTTCTGTCCCCACTATAATGTACAGCGCTGAGCAAACCTTCTGCGCTATATAAATACTCTATAATAACAATAATATTTGGACCGGCACCATCTACATCGCGTTCCAAATTATTCTGCAAACTCTATTTAAGTGTCACAAAGATGAAATCTTTTGTTTTTCAGTGTAACTCATGGATGGCATTGTGTGTCAGGGCTTATTTTTAGCAAAGACATGTCGCAGAATACATTTTATCTAAAATTTATGACTAAATTTGATTTTTAATTTTTTTTTACTGGACATGTTTTATAGCAAAAAGTCCAAAATATTGTTTTTTTTTTTTTCAAAATTGTCAGCCTTTTTTTTTATAGCGCAAAAAATAAACACCGCACAGGCGATCAAATACCACCAAAAGAAAGCTCAATTTGTGGGAAAAAAAGGATGTAAATTTAATTTGGGTGCAGTGTTGCATGACCGCGCAATTGTCCGTTAAACTAGCGCAGCGCTGTATAGAAAAAAATGGTGTAAATTGCAGTATCTACCCCATAGTCTGCAGACGATATAACGGTCACACACAGCAATCAATATCCACTTATTGGGGTCCTTTTCCCATAAACATGGAGCGGGAGACATTTTGGTGAAATTTATAACTAACTTTGAGGTTACTTTATATATTTTATAGCTGAAAGTAAAAAATATCGTATTTCTTCAAAATATTTTATCTTTTTTTTGTTTATAGCGTGAAAAATAAAAAGTGCACAGGTGATCAAATACCACCGAAAGAAAGCTCTATTTGTGTTAAAAAAAAAAAAGGACGAAAATTTTGTTTGCGTTCAGCATTGCACGACCGCGCAATTGTCAGTTGAATTATTGCAGCGCTGAGTAGCAAAAAGAGGCGTGGTCAGGAAGGGGGGTAAATCCTCTGGAGGGCAAGTGGTTAAGCAGAGCACCATTTTCAAGCAATATGGGGAAGAAAAGGATCTCTCTGCTGCCGAAAAGAGTGAAATAGTTTGATGCCTTGGACGAGGGATGAAAACATTCGATATTTCAGGAAAACGTAAGCGTGATCATCGCACTATGAAGAGATTTGTGGCTGATTCAGAGCACAGACGGGTTGGTGCAGATAAAGGCACATTGAGGAAGATTTCTGCCAGATCCATGCATCGGATCAAGAGAGCAGCTGCTAAAATCCCATTACATAGCAGCAAACAGATATTTGAAGCTGCTGGTGCCTCTGGAGTCCCACGGACATCAAGGTGTAGAGTCCTCCAGAGTCCTGCAACTGTGCAGAAACCTTCTATTCGGCCACCACTAACCAATGCTCACAAGCAGAAACGGCTGCATTGGGCAGAAAATACATGAAGACTCATTTTCAAACAGTCCTGTTCACTGATGAGTGCCGTGCAACCCTGGATGGTCCAGATGGATGGAGTAGTGGATGGTTGGTGGACGGCCACCCTGTTCCAACAAGGCTGCGACGTCAGCAAGGCGGTGGTGGAGTCATGTTTTGGGCCGGAATCATGGGAACAGAGCGGGTCGGCCCCTTTAGTGTCCCCAAAGGTGAAAAGATGACCTCTGCAAAGTATGTAGAGTTAATGACTGACCACTTTCTTCCCTAGTACAGTAGGAAGAACTATGCTTTCCATAATAAAATCATCTTCATGCATGACAATGCACCATCTCATGCTGCAAAGAATACCTCTGCATCAATGGCTGCTATGGGGATAAAAGGAGAGAAAGTCATGGTGTGGCCTCCATCCTCCCCCGACCTCAATCCTATTGAGAACCTTTGGAGCATCCTCAAGCAAAAGATCTATGAGGGTGGGAGGCAGTTTACATCCAAACAGCAGCTCTGGGAGGCTATTCTGACATCTTGCAAACAAATTCAAGCAGAAACTGTCCAAAAACTCCCAAGTTCAATGGATGCCAGACTTGTGATCTGCTATCAGATAAGGGCTCCTATGTTACAATGTAACGTGACCGCTTCAAATGTTTACAAAGTTACAATGTTGGGAAAAGTTTGATTGAGAAGCTTTTGATTTCAGTAAATCTGCTGCAAACACAACAAATGACAATTTTCAGTTCTTTACAACCTAGAAAGTGTTTGGAAACTTCCTGTGCGGAATAATCCGGAACACAAATCCTGTTATCATTAGGAGGTTTGTTCAATAAAATGTGAATTGTCCTCTTCATAGCTGATAACCTGAGAATTCTGCCGACTGTTATTTACATCAATTATTGAGGGAAATGAGGAAATATCATTTGCAGAATCATTTGGAACACGGTGTAGTCTCTGCTCTCCATACTGCACCCTCTGTATTCATCAGTTATTTTCATGTTCCTCATTATGACACCAACCCAGGAAATCCCAGTGTGAGATGTACGAAATGCTACATCCTGTACATGAAACACTTCCCTGTTTTCAGACATTTTACAGCTGGTTCCAACCAGTCAAACAGGTTCTCCGTCTCCATCTTATACACACGGCCACCAGCATGGGATCTCCTCCACTTCAGACCACATAGGTAAGTCAGGTTCCTATTCCTTAATAATATAATAGCAGGGTGTAGTGCTTAAACATCATCATCATATGATATGTCAAGCCTAATAAACAGCTTCTAAATATAATAAAACATCAATATATTAAAATAACAATCCTAAAAAACAAGTGAGAAAGTGACATAGTGCAAATACATACATAAAAGTGTATTGCGTCACTAATCAGTGACCCGCCATGTGCACGGTGTCAGGTATAGTCTGTGGAATCGACATCAGCCGTCCCTGGATGGCTCACCTCCTCTGTAGATAGTGGGAGCTCAAAGGAGCTCAGGAAAAAAGGAGGTCCATAGCGTGATACCGTATGAACAGAGGGGGCTTTATTAGCCAGATAAATGAATGAACAGAAATCACTGACCAGTATGGGGATCCAAGATGGCTGCCGGGACCGGTATGGTGTCAGCAGTGCGGCATCCTAGTGCTGTAGACCCGATCACTTTAGCAGGTCATAGACAGGTCATTTATCGGCTGAATTGTCGGCCAATAAACAAAATAATTGGTCGTTGCCGCCATGGATGCTGCCACCAATGGTCACGAAAGAATGGGACAAGAAACCAGAGACAGAGGAGCACATCATACAATGTGACAGCAATGCAAATACTTTATATTTTTTTGGATACAAATGGATACATTTGTTGCAACCGCAAGACTTTTCCATGTAAAATATAATCGCGGACTGGACTTCCAGTTCATAGGAAGGATTCAGGTGTCTCCCATTCCGATGATCCATTCACTTTAGCAGAATAAAATGTCCTCTTCTAGATGTGACAGTCTGCAATCGTCTTCTTCTTCATTCTTCCTTCTTCTTCCTTTTTCTACTTCTTCTTCTTCCCATTATTCCCAGAAAATTGTCCGATTGTCCATATCGGCCGCAACTTTTCCAACATGACCAATAAAAAAACTGCAAAAACCACCCAAAAAATGGCCAACCAATTAACCCACTAACAGTGCAAAAATCTGCCGATTTTGTTTTTTGTTTTTTGTTTTTTTAGCCAAAAAATTGGCCGATTTTCGACCCGTCTATGGCCGGCATTTGTCTCTCTGTCTGTAAGCTTGATAAAGAGGGTCACCGCGTTCTCCAAATGTTGGAGGAACTATAGAGATGATCTAGGATTTCAGTAAATCCGGCTTCACAATCTAATTCTCAGTGTTGGTTTCCTCCTCATTGCCGGCCATCATTTGGGCCTCAGAATAGCTCCGGTATTCCCTCCTAGGAAGGACATTCAGGCCGATCTCCCACCATGTTCCTCTGATGTGTCCGAGACAGAATAACAGGAGAGACACCAGGAGAACCCGCTGGGACCTGACACTCCGAGAACCAGAGTTATGGTGGAGCGTAGACCCAGAAATGTCATCAGAATGCTGATACTCCTTCCTGGAGCCATTGCTTTGGCTCCACTTGTACTTCTACTTCCTCCGGGTTGAGGGGATAGAGGAGCAAGAGGGTATGAAGCTGGGTCCTGACACTCCGAGAATTCAGGGTTATGGTGGAGCAGAGACCCTTCCTGACCAATCTCCTCCCCGGGGCCTTTGTACTGCCTCCACTTGTACTTCTATTTCCTTCACATTGAGGAGATGGAGAATCAAGTGGAGGGAATGAACAGGGAAGATGTTACAAACAACAGGGCCCCATACAGCCAATCTGATAGGGCCCCTCCCCCCAAAAAAAGTTTAATATGATATAGTTAGGAATGAACACAGTGAGTGCTCAGTACTGATCAATCATTCTGTTCATTCAGGAAAATAAGGGGCTGGTAAGTGTGACATATTTAGAGGACCTGTGCTCTTAGCTGTGGGAGGGAAGCAGAGGAGGGAAGCTGGAAGTACTGCAGCGGTGGGGGGCCCCGGGCAGCAAAAGGAAACATATGGTGCACAGGGAAGGTGATGGGTGTGGCGGTGGGGCAAAGGGGGAGGGGCAATTACTGGAACTGATCCCTTGTATAGCTCTATCTGCAGCTGAAATCCAGCCAGAGAGAGGAGAAGAAGCCGACTTTCAGCTGCTGCAGAGAGAGCCTTACAGGGGATCGGTTCCAGTAATTGCTGCCACACCGTGCCGATCACCCTCCCTGCCCTCATCTGATTCATTCCTGTACATACCGATCACTGTCATACCCCCCATACTCCTCTCCTGTACATACCCATCACTGTCATACCTCCAAACTCCTCTCCTGTACATACCGATCACTGTCATACCTCCGTACTCCTCTCCTGTACATACCGATCACTGTCATACCCCCCACACTCCTCTCCTGTACATATCGATCACTGTCATACCCCCCACACTCCTCTCCTGTACATTCTGATCACTGTCACACCTCCGTACTCCTCTCCTGTACATACCGATCACTGTCACACCTCCGTACTCCTCTCCTGTACATACCGGTCACTGTCATACCCCCCACACTCCACTCCTGTACATACCGATCACTGTCATACCTCCGTACTCCTCTCCTGTACATACCGGTCACTGTCATACCTCCGTACTCCTCTCCTGTACATACCGGTCACTGTCATACCCCCCACACTCCTCTCCTGTACATACTGATCACTGTCATACCTCCACACTCCTCTCCTGTACATACCGATCACTGTCATACCTCCCACACTCCTCTCCTGTACATACTGATCACTGTCATACCTCCACACTCCACTCCTGTACATACCGATCACTGTCATACCTCCACACTCCTCTCCTGTACATACCGATCACTGTCATACCTCCCACACTCCTCTCCTGTACATACCGATCACTGTCATACCTCCGTACTCCTCTCCTGTACATACCCATTACTGTCATACCTCCACACTCCTCTCCTGTACATACCCATCACTGTCATACCTCCACACTCCTCTCCTGTACATACCCATCACTGTCATACCTCCGTACTCCTCTCCTGTACATACCGATCACTGTCATACCTCCGCACTCCTCTCCTGTACATACCGATCACTGTCATACCCCCCACACTCCTCTCCTGTACATACCCATCACTGTCATACCTCTGTACTCCTCTCCTGTACATTCCCATCACTGTCATACCTCCGTACTCCTCTCCTGTACGTACCGATCACTGTCATACCTCCGTACTCCTCTCTTGTGCATACCCATCACTGTCATACCTCCGTACTCCTCTCCTGTACATACCCATCACTGTCATATCTCCGTACTCCTCTCCTGTACATACCCATCACTGTCATACCTCCACACTCCTCTCCTGTACATACCGATCACTGTCATACCCCCCATACTCCTCTCCTGTACATACCGATCACTGTCATACCTCCACACTCCTCTCCTGTACATACCCATCACTGTCATACCTCCACACTCCTCTCCTGTACATACCCATCACTGTCATACCTCCGTACTTCTCTCCTGTACATACCCATCACTGTCATACCTCCGTACTCCTCTCCTGTACATACCGATCACTGTCATACCTCCGTACTCCTCTCCTGTACATACCGATCACTGTCATACCTCCGTACTCCTCTCCTGTACATACCAATCTATGTCATACCTCCGTACTCCTCTCCTGTACATACCAATCACTGTCATACCTCCGTACTCCTCTCCTGTACGTACCGATCACTGTCATACCTCCGTACTCCTCTCCTGTACATACCGGTCACTGTCATACCCCCACACTCCTCTCCTGTACATACTGATCACTGTCATACCTCCACACTCCTCTCCTGTACATACCGGTCACTGTCATACCTCCCACACTCCTCTCCTGTACATACTGATCACTGACATACCTCCGTACTCCTCTCCTGTAGATACCGATCACTGTCATACCTGCGTACTCCTCTCCTGTACATACTGATCACTGTCACACCTCCATACTCCTCTCCTGTACATACTGATCACTGTCATACCTCCGTACTCCTCTCCTGTACATACCGATCACTGTCATACCTCCACACTCCTCTCCTGTACATACCGATCACTGTCATACCTCCGTACTCCTCTCCTGTACATACCGATCACTGTCATACCTCCGTACTCCTCTCCTGTACATACCCATCACTGTCATACCTCCACACTCCTCTCCTGTACATACCCATCACTGTCATACCTCCGTACTCCTCTCCTGTACATACCCATCACTGTCATACCTCCGTACTCCTCTCCTGTACATACCCATCACTGTCATACCTCCGTACTCCTCTCCTGTACATACCGATCACTGTCATACCTCCGCACTCCTCTCCTGTACATACCGATCACTGTCATACCCCCAACACTCCTCTCCTGTACATACCCATCACTGTCATACCTCTGTACTCCTCTCCTGTACATTCCCATCACTGTCATACCTCCGTACTCCTCTCCTGTACGTACCGATCACTGTCATACCTCCGTACTCCTCTCTTGTGCATACCCATCACTGTCATACCTCCGTACTCCTCTCCTGTACATACCCATCACTGTCATATCTCCGTACTCCTCTCCTGTACATACCAATCACTGTCATACCTCCACACTCCTCTCCTGTACATACCCATCACTGTCATACCTCCACACTCCTCTCCTGTACATACCGATCACTGTCATACCCCCCATACTCCTCTCCTGTACATACCGATCACTGTCATACCTCCACACTCCTCTCCTGTACATACCCATCACTGTCATACCTCCACACTCCTCTCCTGTACATACCCATCACTGTCATACCTCCGTACTCCTCTCCTGTACATACCCATCACTGTCATACCTCCGTACTCCTCTCCTGTACATACCGATCACTGTCATACCTCCGTACTCCTCTCCTGTACATACCGATCACTGTCATACCTCCGTACTCCTCTCCTGTACATACCAATCTATGTCATACCTCCGTACTCCTCTCCTGTACATACCCATCACTGTCATATCTCCGTACTCCTCTCCTGTACATACCAATCACTGTCATACCTCCACACTCCTCTCCTGTACATACCAATCACTGTCATACCCCCCATACTCCTCTCCTGTACATACCAATCACTGTCATACCTCCGTACTCCTCTCCTGTACGTACCGATCACTTTCATACCTCCGTACTCCTCTCCTGTACGTACCGATCACTGTCATACCTCCGTACTCCTCTCCTGTACATACTGATCACTGTCATACCTCCACACTCCTCTCCTGTACATACCGGTCACTGTCATACCCCCCACACTCCTCTCCTGTACATACTGATCACTGTCATACCTCCGTACTCCTCTCCTGTAGATACCGATCACTGTCATACCTGCGTACTCCTCTCCTGTACATACTGATCACTGTCACACCTCCATATTCCTCTCCTGTACATACCGGTCACTGTCATACCTCCGTACTCCTCTCCTGTACATACCGATCACTGTCATACCTCCGTACTCCTCTCCTGTACATACCGATCACTGTCATACCTCCGTACTCCTCTCCTGTACATACCGATCACTGTCATACCCCCCACACTCCACTCCTGTACATACCGATCACGGTCATACCTCCACACTCCTCTCCTGTACATACCGATCACTGTCATACCTCCGTACTCCTCTCCTGTACATACCGATCACTGTCATACCTCCACACTCCTCTCCTGTACATACCGATCACTGTCATACCTCCGTACTCCTCTCCTGTACATACCGATCACTGTCATACCTCCGTACTCCTCTCCTGTACATACCCATCACTGTCATACCTCCGTACTCCTCTCCTGTACATACCCATCACTGTCATACCTCCGTACTCCTCTCCTGTACATACCCATCACTGTCATACCTCCACACTCCTCTCCTGTACATACCCATCACTGTCATACCTCCACACTCCTCTCCTGTACATACCGATCACTGTCATACCTCTGTACTCCTCTCCTGTACATACCGATCACTGTCATACCTCCGTACTCCTCTCCTGTACATACCCATCACTGTCATACCTCCGTACTCCTCTCCTGTACATACCCATCACTGTCATACCTCCGTACTCCTCTCCTGTACATACCGATCACTGTCATACCTCCGTACTCCTCTCCTGTACACACCGATCACTGTCATACCTCCGTACTCCTCTCCTGTACATACCCATCACTGTCATACCTCCACACTCCTCTCCTGTACATACCCATCACTGTCATACCTCCACACTCCTCTCCTGTACATACCGATCACTGTCATACCTCCGTACTATTCTCCTGTACATACCCATCACTGTCATACCTCCGTACTCCTCTCCTGTACATACCGATCACTGTCATACCTCCGTACTCCTCTCCTGTACATACCGATCACTGTCATACCTCCGTACTCCTCTCCTGTACATACCGATCACTGTCATACCTCCACACTCCTCTCCTGTACATACCGATCACTGTCATACCTCTGTACTCCTCTCCTGTACATTCCCATCACTGTCATACCTCCACACTCCTCTCCTGTACATACCGATCACTGTCATACCTCCGTACTCCTCTCCTGTACATACCGATCACTGTCATACCTCCGTACTCCTCTCCTGTACATACCGATCACTGTCATACCTCCGTACTCCTCTCCTGTACATACCGATCACTGTCATACCTCCGTACTCCTCTCCTGTACATACCGATCACTGTCATACCTCCGTACTCCTCTCCTGTACATACCCATCACTGTCATACCTCCGTACTCCTCTCCTGTACATACCGATCACTGTCATACCTCCGTACTCCTCTCCTGTACGTACCCATCACTGTCATACCTCCGTACTCCTCTCCTGTACATACCCTTCACTGTCATACCTCCGTACTCCTCTCCTGTACATACCCATCACTGTCATACCTCCGTACTCCTCTCCTGTACATACTGATCACTGTCATACCTCCACACTCCTCTCCTATACATACCGATCACTGTCATACCTCCACACTCCTCTCCTGTACATACCGATCACTGTCATACCTCCGTACTCCTCTCCTGTACATACCCATCACTGTCATACCTCCGTACTCCTCTCCTGTACATACCCATCACTGTCATACCTCCACACTCCTCTCCTGTACATACCCATCACTGTCATACCTCCGTACTCCTCTCCTGTACATACCCATCACTGTCATACCTCCACACTCCTCTCCTGTACATACCCATCACTGTCATACCTTCACACACAGATCACCTACCTCCCCCCAAACACAGATCACCTACCTCCCCCCACACACAGATCACCTACCTCCCCCACACACAGATCACCTACCCTAATTTCGATGGTTCCGGGTTCGGCATCCAAACATCTTTGGTGTTCTCCAAACCCTGCAGAACCGAACCGAACCCAGAGCAGCTCTTCTCATCACTTATCATGACCCCCCGGTCACTGCTCACTGTGTGGGGGCCCAACATCCAATCCATGATCTCCATGGCATGGCCATCCATCACATCCCTGATCCCTATAGAGGAGGAGATTTCTACTTCACCATCACCCCTTCTGGATCCACACCTCATGTACGGGTGATCCCCCCCCCCCAGGATCGTTGTTCCATTTCATTTCTGGATCCACACCTCATGTACGGGTGATCCCCCCCCCCGGGATCATTGTTCCATTTCATTTCTGGATCCACACCTCATGTACGGGTGATCCCTCCCCCCCCCCCCGGGATCATTGTTCCATTTCATTTCTGGATCCACACCTCATGTACGGGTGATCCTCCTCGGGATCATTGTTCCATTTCATTTCTGGATCCACACCTCATGTACGGGTGACCCCTCGGGATCATTGTTCCATTTCCTTTCTGGATCCACACCTCATGTACGGGTGACCCCCTCGGGATCATTGTTCCATTTCATTTCTGGATCCACACCTCATGTACGGGTGATCCTCCTCGGGATCATTGTTCCATTTCATTTCTGGATCCACACCTCATGTACGGGTGATCCCCCCCTGGGATCATTGTTCCATTTCATTTCTGGATCCACACCTCATGTACTGGTGATTCCCCCGGGATCATTGTTCCATTTAATTCTGGATCCACACCTCATGTACGGGTGATCCCCCCTCCCCCCCCCGGGATCATTGTTCCATTTCATTTCTGGATCCACACCTCATGTACTGGTGATTCCCCCGGGATCATTGTTCCATTTCATTTCTGGATCCACACCTCATGTACGGGTGATCCCCCCTCCCCCCCCCGGGATCATTGTTCCATTTCATTTCTGAATCCACACCTCATGTACGGGTGATTCCCCCCCTGGGATCATTGTTCCATTTCATTTCTGGATGCACACCTCATGTACGGGTGACCCCCCCCCCCCCCCGGGATCATTGTTCCATTTCATTTCTGGATCCACACCTCATGTACGGGTGATCCCCCCCCCCCCGGGATCATTGTTCCATTTCATTTCTGGATCCACACCTCATGTACGGGTGATCCCCCCTCCCCCCCCCCCGGGATCATTGTTCCATTTCATTTCTGAATCCACACCTCATGTACGGGTGATTCCCCCCCTGGGATCATTGTTCCATTTCATTTCTGGATCCACACCTGATGTACGGGTGATCCCCCCCCCCCGGGATCATTGTTCCATTTCATTTCTGGATCCACACCTGATGTACGGGTGATCCCCCCCCCCCCGGGATCATTGTTCCATTTCATTTCTGGATCCACACCTCATGTACGGGTGATCCCCCCCCCCGGGATCATTGTTCCATTTCATTTCTGGATCCACACCTCATGTACGGGTGATCCCCCACCCTGGATCATTGTTCCATTTCATTTCTGGATCCACACCTCATGTACGGGTGATCCCCCCTCCCCCCCCCCGGATCATTGTTCCATTTAATTTCTGGATCCACACCTCATGTACGGGTGATCCCCCCCCCCCCCCCCGGGATCATTGTTCCATTTCATTTCTGGATCCACACCTCATGTACGGGTGATCCCCCCCCCCGGGATCATTGTTCCATTTCATTTCTGGATCCACACCTCATGTACGGGTGACCCCCTCGGGATCATTGTTCCATTTCATTTCTGGATCCACACCTCATGTATGGGTGATCCTCCTCGGGATCATTGTTCCATTTCATTTCTGGATCCACACCTCATGTACTGGTGATCCCCCCCCCCCGGGATCATTGTTCCATTTCATCTCTGGATCCACACCTCATGTACGGGTGATCCCCCCTCCCCCCCCCCTGGATCATTGTTCCATTTCATTTCTGGATCCACACCTCATGTACTGGTGATTCCCCCGGGATCATTGTTCCATTTCATTTCTGGATCCACACCTCATGTACGGGTGATCCCCCCTCCCCCCCCCGGGATCATTGTTCCATTTCATTTCTGGATCCACACCTCATGTACGGGTGACCCCCCCCCCCCCGGGATCATTGTTCCATTTCATTTCTGGATCCACACCTCATGTACGGGTGATCCTCCCCCCGGGATCATTGTTCCATTTCATTTCTGGATCCACACCTCATGTACGGGTGATCCCCCCCCCCCCCCCCCGGGATCATTGTTCCATTTCATTTCTGGATCCACACCTCATGTACGGGTGATCCCCCCCCCCCCCCCCCGGGATCATTGTTCCATTTCATTTCTGGATCCACACCTTATGTACGGGTGATCCCCCCCCCCCCCGGGATCATTGTTACATTTCATTTCTGGATACACACAACTTGTTGATGGTCACCCAGCTATGTGTTGTGGTCTCACTTCTCCAGTTGCAATGTTCTGGTCACACACGTTGCTTGTCATGGTACATTTCTTGTTCCCGGAGCTCACAATACATTTTTTTTTTTTTGCAGATTTTTTTCCCAGCATTTATACTTTCCAGCTGATCCCTTATTATCTCACGTCTGGACTACTGCAACTCCCTCCTCACCGGCCTCCCTCCTCACCGGCCTCCCTCCTCACCGGCCTCCCTCCTCACCGACCTCCATCATCACCGGCCTCCCTCCTCACCGGCCTACCTCCTCACCGACCTCCCTCCTCACCGGCCTCCCTCCTCACCGGCCTCCCTCCTCACCGGCCATCCTTATCACA